>NW_025814205.1:0-40277 GCF_018902025.1 Drosophila willistoni
GATCGCCAAGAATGGCGCGCAGTTAACCCCAAACGTGACAGTTTGTAACTCATAATCCTGAATATTGCCGCAGCGGTCTCGGTAGAGGATTCGCTGAAAGGGGGTATGCCTGGGGTCGACTCGGATTTGTCGATACATCTGCGTTATGTCGGCGTTGAAAACGAATTGAAAGAACCGCCATTTCAGTACCTGAAGCGTGAGGTCGGCCTGAAGAGTGGGGCCGGTGTGCAAGACATCGTTGAGGCTGACGCCTTGTGTGGAGGGGCTCGACGCGTTAAATACCACCCGTACCTTAGTGGTGGTGCTATCGGGCTTAAACACCGCGTGATGGGGGAGATAGAAGTTTTTCCCATCTTGAGGCGGCGTCACCCGAATCATATGACCCAATTCCTCGTACTCTTGAATAATGGCATCGTACTGCGTTTTTAGGACGGGATCCTTGAGAAGGAGTGCTTCATTCCGCAGGAATTGAGCCAGCGCGATCGGTCTTGAGTGGCCCAAGTCAACGCTATTCGGACCTTTGAACGGTAGGGACACAACATATCGGCCGTCCTTTCCTCTTTGGGTGGTCTCCTGGAAGTTCCGCTCGCAGAATACGTCATCCTCCTTTTCCGCCTTTGCGGGAAGGTCTTCCACCTCCCAAAACTTGGTGAGGAGTACATCAAGTTTTGCTTCTGGACTAACTCGCGTCTGTGCCGCGAAAACTGATCGAGACACCGGAGAGTTAGGCACGATAGCCCCACACAGAACCCATCCAAAAATGGTTTGTAGCCGACGAACTCACCAATATCCTTTTTGATCCGTTCTCCGAGGATGTGGGGAAACAGGTCTACACCGATAATCATGTCAATAGGCGCGGGCTTGTTGTAGTACGGGTCAGCCAGGGGGCGATCGAGGCACTGCGTCGGGACCGTATTAAGGAATGGAGCTGTTGGAATGGCCCCTGACAATTTGGATACGACCAGGGCGGAGACCTCAATCTTGTTCAGTCTGTCACACGGGGGAGACAGCATTAGCAGACACACCTTGTCGGCGCAGCCTTCATCACTCTGGCCCATGCCAGTAACCGCTGCGTCTACTGGGTAGAAGGGGGGCTGGACCATGCTGAAGACACGCTCGGAGAGAAAAGTTGAATCGGCCCCAGAGTCGATCAACGCCCGAATATGGTGATCCACACCACGATGGTGCAGAGTGACAATCGCAGTGCCTAAAAGGCCTCTGCCTGGGGTAGATGCAAAATAACTTAAAAAATAAATTATTTTGTAAGGAAGCTCTGGCTGGGGTACAATTCTCAGTCCCAGAGTCCAGTCTACAGAACATTTATTTGATCTTGAGACCCCGATGAGTATTAGGATTGGTGACTGAGACCACATAAAGGGGGGAAAAGGGAAGGGAAAGGAGTAGGAGGAGAGTCCAAGAGGAGTAGCAACGACTGATCTCGTCTGCCAAGCGAAGCCCGCTTGACCAAGATCCGTTGCCTCTTGGACGGGAGAGGGAAGCAGGAAAGGGAATGTTAGTGTGGTTATGGGAAAGGGATGGTGAAGAGGAACTGAAACGACTGATCTCGTCTGCCAAGCGAAGCCCGCTTGGCCAAGATCCGTTACCTCCTCACATTGAGTGACTGAGCCTAGGGACCAGCGACTGACTTCGTCTGCAGGAGAATAACTCATCCTGTCGAAGTCCGCTAATCCTTCGGCTCCACTCAAATGGTTAAGTGGCCAAGGAGAAGGGAAGGGATAGGGTATACCTAGATTCAGTGCCGAATAAAGAAATAATGCCGGGTGGGTTAAATGATCATATTATAACGTTATATTAATAATTAATTAATCCTAAACATATTTGGAAATCTGGGGTCCCTACCGCACTCAAGTAAAAATAAAGGGGAACTTTAGTCATGGGCTCACCTGTTAATCCTGAAGGATCTCTCGCTGGTACTCGGTCTCTAGTCTTGGTTTTACTTGGTTACACTTGTTGCTTTGCACTCACTGTTTCACAATGTGACTGATTACTCTCATGGCTACTGGCGAAGTGATTTTCTCCTAATTCTAACTCGCTGTCGAAACCCACCCTTGCTCTGCCTACTTATGTCCTAACGGTGAAAACATACGATGCGTCTTGTGCTTTGGCACGCGGGACGATCGCCGTCTCTCTTTTTTTACTTTCGATTCTTTGCTTTTCCATTTGGCGTCAGCTCGCGGCGCAGCGACCGATGCTGAGAGATTGCCCACTCAGCGACGCGTCGATGCCACTGCCACGCCAAGTCGTTAGTCAGAAAAAGATAGATTTATAACATGAGCATCGTCTGTCGAAAAGAACTACAGTTAATTCCATGTTGGAACATTTAGATATGCCCTCCATGGGCGTAACGAAAGATAACCAACAAAGGGTTGTTTCATCTCCTGCTGTGCACCAGGTACTATGAGTACTACTGCTTCTTGTTCCTTCTCACATATGGAGACCATCTCGTCAGCAATCTGGGCTATATTTGCCTCATAATCATCATTTTCTTCTGAAAAATAAGATATTTTAAAACTACCCTGTACTCTGAGTTGCCCTAACGAGACCCTACGAGTGCGATTTACAAACATGCTACCATTAAAACTAAGATACAATGTTTAGGTAATTTACGCCGAGTATCGGCGCGAAGAGCCCTCTTTAGGAGGAATGGAGACGTTGGGCAGGCGCACCCACCAACAAGTGGTCCCCCTTGAAAAATCTTTTGTCAGTGGCCTGAGTTCTGGGGGTTCGTTGTCATCACCATTGAAGGCCTTCAAGTCAGCTAGGCCTGCGGTACGTCGCTCACGCCCGTGGGCTTCTTGTAGTCTAACGACATTGCTGGAAAGAAACTTGATTATTTTAGACGGGCCTTTATACTTAGGCGCCAGTTTTGCGTTGAATCCTTCGTTGGCATCGGACAACCAGTCCTGTCGTCTTATATCGTAATATTTCTGCTGATCCTGGGCTTTTCCTTCACCACGCTTGCGGAATGGGTTCTTAAGGACAGCGTCAGGTGTTGAAGGCGGCAAGACTGAGCCCTCCGAAGACTGAGTCATCCGCCACTAGCGATGGCTGAATTATAGACTTGACGGGACTGTGGGGCTTATCGAAACGTATAGAAGTTCCTATGTTCCGAAGGAAATCCACTCCCAAAATAAGAGGGTCCATCATCGATGGCATCGCTAACAATGTCATATGTGTACGGTCTGTGCCCCGAGACTGATGCTTGCCCTGAGAGAACTTTTGATCGCTGCACGAGTATTATCGGCAAGGTTAATATTAGAATGAATATCTCGCACCAGGAACGGAGCGAAGTGCTGAAGAGCGACTTCCTCGTTTATGAAACTCTTGTTCGCTCCTGAGTCCAAGGTAGCCACCATTGGTTTTCTATTGACGAAGACATGGAGCTGGATGCGGTCTTTCTTTAGGAGGAGGGGGTTACTGGGCTGAAGTCCTGGTCTGGTCCCTCCGTCTGGCCCAGATTGAGACGGAGGTTTGGCCCGTTTCCCGAACGACGGCAACATTCGATAGTACGTACCCCCCTTCGTCCGCATTGCCAACAAAACAACACACGGGGCTTCGTACATTCTCGTGCGATGTGACCAGCTTCCGCACATTTGCGGCAAGCTGTGCCGGTATCCACTGGTGCTTCGAAGAGTTGACATATAGCAGTCCCGTTTAGGCTGGAAGTTATATGATCAAAGGGCTTATTTTGAACGGCGTTGCTGCTTTTCCACGAATGCGCGGGGTCATCGCTACCTTGCTCCAATCGACTTGTCTCATAATTTACCACCAACTTGGTTAAGCCGGGTAACGTTTGGAAATCATTTCGTCGGGTATACAGCTTGTAGTCTGGTAATAGATTTTCGTAGATCCTGTTGAGTTCCTGTAACGTCGAGTAATGAGCTCTCTTCATCATTAATCGAAGGTCTACTAGATACTCCTTAGATGGTTCCTGATGGCGTTGCTTTCGAGCGCGTATGCTATCCTCTAGTTTCTCAAAATAGCGTGGGGGTAGAAAGAACTCTAAGAATTCGGACTTGAAGTCGACCCATGTCATCTCCGGATAGCCGCTGGTTTGCCACCAGCTTTCGGCCCGTCCGGTCAATAGGATGGCTATCATGGGAGGCAGTGTCTCCAAACTCAGACGGTAAGTCGCGGCTCGAGCCTCTATTTGCTCTATGAAATAGATAGGGTCGGTAGATCCGCTAAAGTTAATCTGTTAATCTTTGAGCCAAACATGCCGAAAGGCGTCGGAGAACCGGAACGAGAACCAGGATGCGATTCTGCACCGGTAGTTGAGAAATGATTCCTTCGGGAGTAGGCGACGGTGCTCTGGACTGTGGCTTTACATCTAATTTTTTGTCCCCGGCACTAAATTGGGCTTCGATTTCTGCGAGTCGACTCAATACCTCAGGATGATGATCCTCCCTTGAGGCGAACTCACGGAACCGATTTCTTAAGTCTTCCACTATTCCACCGGTGTCTAATCCGAATTCGTCACAAAGGACTTCCAATTCGGCTTTGCGACGATGATTTATCCAATGAACGCCCATTGCTAGTATGTTAGTAAAGACTCGGAGTCGTAGTATAAGTGATAAACCGCTAAAGGATCTCGGAGTTCGCCCAGTAGGCTACGCGATACTGATTGAAGATGGCTACGGTAAACCGATAGACTATGATGTGGATATGCAATTTGACCAATGCGTATATACATATATATATTTTATTTAATTTTTAATAAATTCTGCTAGGGAGGGGTCAGAAAATATAAAAAATGTATATATGTTTGTTCAAACGGTGACGCGTAAAGGAGGATTATCGCCGCCGGGGAACTTTCGAGGTGGTTTTTGGTTTAAATATTTTGAACAAAATCTTTGCAATGGTTCAAATGTATATAAGAAAGGTCTTGCCTGTTGGTAGAATTCGATCCGGTTTGTTTATTTGAAATAGGTAAATCCTTGAATGTAGAATATAGTTATTGGGGACGTGATTGATTCTCCCTCGATGTTGTCCAAAGAAAGTAAAAGATTACTCCGATTACTGTTTAGAATATCCTTGAGAAAATAGTGGTCCTTGCTGCCGAATTTCCTGATGTCCTTTGCATTAATCTCCGTTGTGTCCTTGAAGCTTAGTTCAGCCTGACGATGAATGTCCTTGTCCTATGTCCTTGTTGATCCTTGTCCAGTCGTTGGTCCTTGTCCAGTTGTTAATCCTTGTATTGGTGAGTAGTCCTGATAATGATCCTTGTCCAGTTGCTATCCTTCCGGATTGAAGCAATTTTCCTTTCGATGTTTTCTTGTTGAATTCCAAACACTGACTGACCTTGCCAGTGCGTATGCTTGGTTTTAAACGGCCCCTTGTGCTTTATTCTTCTGTCTCCTTTACTCTGCTGCTGCTTCTTTGGGTGAGAGTGATGGATTTTTAGGTTACCCATGCCCAGGTCCCGTTCAACTCGTAATGCGGTAGGTTACAACCTCACTAATGGCTCTCTGAGAGAGGCTCCTAGACTCGTTCTATCTGCTTCTGGTAACTTTAGCTCTTTTTTTTTTCTTGTAAAATTTTATTTCAATAAGACTAATACCTATATGCGACTCTGTCGATGGCTCCGTTGATGACCCTATTGCTAGCTCTGTCGGTAACTCAGTAGCTGACTACATTAATAATTATCTCAGAAATATACTGTTGATGAGATTATTAATCCTGTCGGAAACTCTGTTGATGACTCTGCTGATAATTCTGTAGCAACCCTGCCGGAGACTGTGCCGATATTCTTCCTTAGCATGACCTGGCTTTGAGCGTGTTCGAAATATATATGTATTATTATATATGTAAGATTCCAATTATTTAAAGTCTGTTAAATGCTCATGTATATATATCGATTGTTAGTAATAAGTATCGATTGTTAGTAATAAGTATCGATTGTTAGTAATAAGTATCGATTGTTAGTAATAAGTATCGTTTGTTAGCGATAAGTCCTCGATAGGTCGAGAGACGGCGTCTCTCTTCTCTTCCGGCGATGCAACGAGCAAGTTGCATCTGCGCAAAACCCAAAGATTAAATCCGACCAATACAAACTAATCTTTATCCTTTTTACTTAATAAATAGGTGTTTACAACTCAGAAGTGGGATGACCACCCGAAAGAATACATATTTCGGGACACGGCACGCCACACGTTCCACATCTAGGACGGCCGCCTCCACGCCCACCGCTGTTAGTGCACCCACTGCTGTGACTACCGCTGCAGTACCGAGAACCGCTGTGCCGACTGCTGACACACGCGCCCTTGCCGGGCCCGCCGCTGCTGGGCCGACTGCTGACACACGCGCCCCTGCCGGGCCCGCCGCTGCTGGGCCAACTGCTGATATACTCGCCCCTGCCGGGCCCGCCGCTGCTGGGCCAACTGCTGAGATACTCGCCTCTGCCGGGCCCGCTACTGCTGGGCCAACTGCCGCCATACGAGCCCCTGCCGGGCTAACTGATGCCACATTCGCCCCTGCTGGGCCAACTGCCGCCATACGAGCCCCTGCCGGGCTAACTGATGCCACATTCGCCCCTGCCGGGCCAACTGCCGCCACACTCGCCCCTGCCGGCCAACTGCTGAGATACTCGCCTCTGCCGGGCCCGCTGCTGCTGGGCCAACTGCCGCCATACGAGCCCCTGCCGGGCTAACTGATGCCACATTCGCCCCTGCCGGGCCAACTGCCGCCACACTCGCCCCTGCCGGGCCAACTGCTGATATACTCGCCCTGCCGGGCCCGCCGCTGCTGGGCCAACTGCTGATATACTCGCCTCTGCCGGGCCCGCTGCTGCTGAGCCAACTGCCGCCATACGAGCCCCTGCCGGGCTAACTGATGCCACATTCGCCCCTGCCGGGCCCGCCGCTGGTGGGCCAACCGCTGACATACTCGCCCCTGCCGAGCCCGCCGACGCTGGGCCAACTGCTGATATACTCGCCCCTGCCGGGCCCGCCGCCGCTGGGTCAACTGCTGATATACTCGCCTCTGCCGGGCCCGCCGCTGCTGGGCCAACTGCCGCCATACGAGCCCCTGCTGGGCTAACTGATACCACATTCGCCCCTGCCGGGCCCGCCGCCGCTGGGCCAACTGCTGCCATACTCGCTCCTGCTGTGCCAACTGCCGTCATACTCGCCCCTGCCGGCCCCGCTGCGGCTATATTCGCCACTGCTGTACCCGCTGCCACTGCTGTACCCGCTGCCACTGCTGTACCCACCACCGCTGCCACTGCTGTACCCGCCGCCGCTGCCACTGCTGTACCCGCCGCCGCTGCCACTGCTGTACCCGCTGCCACTGCTGTACCCGCCGCCGCTGCCACTGCTGTACCCGCTGCCACTGCTGTACCCGCTGCCACTGCTGTACCCACCACCGCTGCCACTGCTGTACCCGCCGCCGCTGCCACTGCTGTACCCGCCGCCGCTGCCACTGCTGTACCCGCTGCCACTGCTGTACCCACCACCGCTGCCACTGCTGTACCCGCCGCCGCTGCCACTGCTGTACCCGCCGCCGCTGCTGTCGCATCCACTGCTGTACCCACCGCCGCTGCACCCGCTGCCACTGCTGTACCCACCGCCGCTGCCACCGCTGTACCCGCCGCCGCTGCTGTCGCATCCATTACGGTACCTGCCGCCGCTGCCACTGCTGCACCCGCTGCCACTGCTGTACCCACCGCCGCTGCACCCGCTGCCACTGCTGTAACCACCGCCGCTGCACCCGCTGCCACTGCTGTACCCGCTGCCACCACCGCTGCCGCCGTTGCACCCGCTGCCACTGCTGTACCCGCCGACTATATGTCTGCCATGCGGGCTGCGGCCTCTCTCGCCGCCCCCGCCACTGGTCCCGACGCGGACACATGGGAAGAGATGCCCGCTTTAGTGCCCTCCGTATCGACTGCCGCGGCCGCCATCACACCGGCCACTTCCGCCTCCCCCAGCCTGGATGAGCAACTGGTGACGCTACAGAAACAACATGAGTTGCTACAGCTACAGCATCAAATCCGCAAACTGCAGCAGGGGATTGACGAATCCCAAGCACCGAGGCAGCAAGTCTGTGACGTGAGTGTTATTGAGAGCATGGTGGCTCGATTTTCAGCGGATACCGCATACGATGTGAAGAAATGGCTGAACGATCTGGAAGACGCATTTGAAATTCTGCAGTTGAACGACCGCCTACGGTTGGTCGCATGCCGTCGTATGCTGGAAGGTACGGCGGCGGTGCTGCTGCGCACGGTATCGGTGCACAGCTACGAAGAATTGAAGGCAATCCTCTTGCGAGAATTTGGACGCTCGTGTAGCATCGAGGAAGCGTACCACGCTTTGCGTGGCCGGCACATCAAGGCAGGCGAGGGATGTTTAAGATTCGCAATCGAGATGCAGGAGATTGCCATGAATGCTCCGATTCCGGAGAACGAGCTGGTCGACCTGATCATTGATGGACTGCGGGACAACTCTACTCGAGTCGGCATGCTGTACTCAGCTCGGACAATGGCTGAACTGAAGCCCCTACTGGAACGCTACGAGCGCCTCCGTATGCTGGCCGCTGCCTCCAGACAAAGCAATAGTGTGAAGGCGCAACCAACAACAACTGCCGTGGCGCCTGGAAACAAATCGTCAGGCACCGTCACGAGTGAGACCAGATGCTTCAACTGCTCAGGATGGGGGCATTACAAGAGTCAATGCCCGAAACCAATGAGACCTCCGAATTCATGTTTCAAGTGTGGCATAGTGGGCCACAGCTACAAAAACTGCCCGTCTCGAATTGGGAATGCCACCAATATCACTGCCGCCGCCGCTGATGAAGCGGGAGATCGACTAGACCATTTACAACTGGTGAGTGTTGCTTTTGTTTGTGATGAAGTGCAAGATAGGAAATTTATAGATATGTTTTCCCTCCTGGATTCGGGCAGTCCAAAGAGTTTTATCCGTCAATCTGAAGTCCCTCCAACTGCCGTCTTAGCCCCCGTACATTGAACTGCCGTGGTTTAGGAAATAGCCAACTTCTGTCCTTAGGCCAAGTCCAGTGTAGTGTTCGCCTCCGCAACACACAGACAATACATACGTTTGAAGTCCTGACGAACCAAGCAACCGAACTTCCGATGATTATAGGTAGAGATCTTCTGTATAAAATTAATATTAGACTCTGTAAACTGAAGGAACGAGAATATGAAAAAGAATCGTTGATACTCATGAATAAACCGACTGAATGTATAAATCCAAAACTTACTGCTGTTCTGAAGTCCTTTGACATATTTATGGAAAAGAGAGTGATACTGCCGTGTGATAGGAATGAGATTGTGCCTGCCGAATTGTTGTCTGATTCTCCCCTTCCGAAAACTTCTGCTGTACCTTCGGAAACATTGAACGATGCACTTATGGCGATAAATTCCATTGAGCTCCCTGCTGTCAGTGAATTAGACTTTGATATAGAGTGTGATAGGAATGAGATTGTGCCTGCCGAATTGTTGTCTGATTCTCCCCTTCCGAAAACTTCTGCTGTACCTTCGGAAACATTGAACGATGCACTTATGGCGATAAATTCCATTGAGCTCCCTGCTGTCAGTGAATTAGACTTTGATATAGAGCCCGCGTTACGGGAAGAGCAAACCGCAGCCCTTAAGTCTATTATTTCCACTTCGTATGTACAAGTTGATCCAGATTTAATCAAGCCCATGAACTATGAGATGAAAATAGAATTGACTAGCCAAACTCCGATTTTCTGCCGCCCCCGCCGTCTGTCGCACCACGAACGCATCGAGGTGCGTGAGATTTGTGACGATCTCTTGAAAGCTGGCATTATTCGCCACAGTAGTTCCCCTTACGCTGCCGCGATTGTCCCTGTACGCAAAAAGGACAACACCCTAAGAAAGTGTGTAGATTACCGCCCGTTGAACAAAATTACAGTTCGAGATCATTTTCCGATTCCTCTGTTAGATGATTGCATTGAACATCTGGGTGGCAAATCATTCTTCACTATCTTGGACTTGAAGAACGGTTTCCACCATGTGAAAATGCACCCAGACTCAATCAAATATACTGCCTTTGTAACCCCTGATGGCCAGTTTGAATATGTACGCATGCCCTTCGGACTTTGTAATGGCCCTTCCGTGTTTGCTAGATTTGTTTATTTTGTCCTTAAGGAATTTATTAACCGAGGTCAACTGGTGATATATATGGACGACATTCTAGTCGCGTCGCATGACTTTGAAACCCACCTTGAGATTCTGAAGGAAATATTGTATGTGTTAAGAGTGAACGGGCTATGCCTGAAGCTGACGAAATGCCGTTTTGCGTATAGGGAACTAGAGTACTTGGGCTACTTAGCCAATTCCGCCGGTATCACGCCTAAACCAGCCCATATTCAGGCGATACGGGATTTGCCCATTCCAAGGGATAGCAAGGAATTAGAGCGTTGCCTAGGCCTATTCTCATACTTCCGCCGATTTGTATCAGGTTTCGCTAAGATTGCGTGTCCGCTGTCCCGATTGTTAAGAAAAGATACCCCTTATGTCTTCTCCGATGAATGCCTTGAAGCCTTCCGAACACTGAAGTTGAAATTGATCGAATCCCCCGTGTTATCTATTTACAACCCGAAGTCTGAAACAGAGTTACACTGCGATGCTAGTTCAATTGGTTTCGGAGCAGTGCTCCTCCAGAAACAAACAGACGGTAAATTACACCCAGTGTCCTACTTCTCTAAGATGGCCTCCGCCGCTGAATCGAAACTACACAGTTATGAGCTAGAGACGTTAGCTATAGTGTATTCCTTAAAACGTTTTGAGACGTACCTTAAGTTCATCCCGTTCAAAATCGTGACCGATTGTAATTCCCTTGCGCTGACACTGAGAAATGGTGGACATTCCGCCAAGATTGCTCGCTGGGCCCTGCTGTTAGAAAACTATAACTACACGATTGTACACCGCTCGGGGGTTGGTATGCCCCATGCTGATGCTCTAAGTAGAATAGAAACTGCCGCATACGTTGACGATATAAACCTTGACTTCCAACTGCAGTTAACCCAGAACCGGGACCCTGAGATTGTCAAACTCCGAGATGAGTTAGAGAAATATGAGATAGCGGATTTCGAACTGCGAGATGGAGTAGTGTACCGCCTGTCCTCGACGAGTGTACCCCAACTTTATGTCCCTTCCGAAATGATAAATCATGTCATACGAGTAGTGCACGAGAAGCTTGGCCATATGGCCACGGAGAAATGTTGTGCACAGATCAAGAAGCATTACTGGTTCCCGTGTATGAAGTCTTATGTTAACAATTACATTAAAAACTGCCTCAAGTGTATCTACTACTCCGCGTCCGCTTCGGACCACCGTGTCACGCTACATAGTATTCCGAAAGTGCCCCTTCCGTTTGATACCGTCCATATTGACCATTTGGGCCCCCTTCCGTCCATACGTTCTAAGAAAAAGTATCTTCTGGTTGTCATTGGCGCTTTCACCAAATTTGTGAAGCTGTACCCTGCCGCCACGACTAATTCACGTGAAGTATGCCAGACATTAGAATCTCAGTATTTCGCAAATTACAGTAGACCCCGCCGAATCATCAGTGATCGAGGTACCTGCTTTACTTCCTCCGAGTTTGAAGAATTTCTGAAGGCCAATAATATAATTCATGTGCTGAATGCCACTGCCTCACCCCGGGCCAACGGCCAAGTCGAGCGGGTTAACCGTGTGTTGGGCCCCATGTTGGGTAAACTGACGGAACCTGTGGACCACGCAGATTGGGTCCAACAACTGCCGAACATAGAGTTTGCATTGAATAACTCCGTCCACTCCACAACCAAATTTGCCGCTTCCGTACTTCTATTCGGTGTTGAACAACGAGGTGTGGTAGTAGATGAACTAACCGAACGGTTGGGTGAGAGAACGGAGGAGGTCGATGCCTCAGAGGTAGACGTCCGGAGATTAGCCTTCCGTAACATTGTTAAGTCCCAAGAATATAATTCGGAATATTATTCGAAGCATCACCTCCCTGCCGTTAGTTTTGAGGAGGGGGATTTCGTAGTTATTAAGAATGTGGATACTTCGGCAGGCACGAACAAAAAGCTTATCAGGCGGTATTGTGGTCCGTATGTGGTTCATAAAAAACTTCCGAATGACCGATATGTTATCCGGGATGTAGAGGGCTCCCAAATCACCCAACTACCATATGATGGTGTCCTAGAAGCCTCCAAATTAAAGCTATGGGTTGCCCCTGATCAAGATTGCACTTCTGATAGCCAAACAAAGGCGACACCAGCCACTTAAGATTCTTATTTACCCCCCCCCTCCGTTGTTACCAATTGGAATCGAGGTCGATTCCTCGTCAGGACGGCCGAGTTGTAAGATTCCAATTATTTAAAGTCTGTTAAATGCTCATGTATATATATCGATTGTTAGTAATAAGTATCGATTGTTAGTAATAAGTATCGATTGTTAGTAATAAGTATCGATTGTTAGTAATAAGTATCGTTTGTTAGCGATAAGTCCTCGATAGGTCGAGAGACGGCGTCTCTCTTCTCTTCCGGCGATGCAACGAGCAACTTGCATCTGCGCAAAACCCAAAGATTAAATCCGACCAATACAAACTAATCTTTATCCTTTTTACTTAATAAATAGGTGTTTACATATATTTTTTTTTTTTAAACTGATTTCCATGTGCGACTCTGTCGATGGCTCTGTTGATGACTCTATCGTTAGCTCTGTCGGTAACTCAGTAGCTGACTTCATTAATAATTCTCTCCGAACTATCCTGTTGAGGATACTGTTAATCCTGTCGAAAACTCTGTTGATGACTCTGCTGATGATTCTGTCGAAACTCTGCCAGAGACTCTGCCGATTTTCTCACCTAGTATGGAATGACTGTGTGCGTGTTATATATATATATATAAAATTTTTTTTAAAATTTGTTGCTCTCATTACAACGAAACCCAACGCTCGACTGTACTTGCAAATCAGTGTGAATGAAGGAATGACAAAAAAAACGGTTGAATCAAAGCTGTGTGTAAGAGTGAGAGATGAATGGCAAGAGAATGCTCGTAGCTCACACACACGCCGCGAATCAAACGGTGAATTGTCTATTCTTATTCTTACTGGCCGCTCGTGTGTCCCTGTCTCTTTCTCGCATGTAACTGTCACTTGCAAAGAAAACTAAAAGCGCGTGGCACATCGACAACGTACATGCGACCTTTAAATACCCTAACCACAAATATGCATATATATATATATAAAAGAATGTTTAATTCTGAGTGAACTCCGATATATATAGTAATGAATACGACATATAAAATTTTCACCCTTATGTGGACTCATATATATATATATATATTAATAAATGTGCATACATATATATATATATTTTAATATTTCCCCCATAATACTCATCAAGGTCCCTGCTCGGGCGCCATCTGTAAGGAAGCTCTGGCTGGGGTACAATTCTCAGTCCCAGAGTCCAGTCTACAGAACATTTATTTGATCTTGAGACCCCGATGAGTATTAGGATTGGTGACTGAGACCACATAAAGGGGGAAAAGGGAAGGGAAAGGAGTAGGAGGAGAGTCCAAGAGGAGTAGCAACGACTGATCTCGTCTGCCAAGCGAAGCCCGCTTGACCAAGATCCGTTGCCTCTTGGACGGGAGAGGGAAGCAGGAAAGGGAATGTTATTGTGGTTATGGGAAAGGGATGGTGAAGAGGAACTGCAACGACTGATCTCGTCTGCCAAGCGAAGCCCGCTTGGCCAAGATCCGTTACCTCCTCACATTGAGTGACTGAGCCTAGGGACCAGCGACTGACTTCGTCTGCAGGAGAATAACTCATCCTGTCGAAGTCCGCTGGTCCTTCGGCTCCACTCAAATGGTTAAGTGGCCAAGGAGAAGGGAAGGGATAGGGTATACCTAGATTCAGTGCCGAATAAAGAAATAATGCCGGGTGGGTTAAATGATCATATTATAACGTTTTATTAATAATTAATTAATCCTAAACATATTTGGAAATCTGGATCCCTACCACACTCAAGTAAAAATAAAGGGGAACTTTGGTCATGGGCTCACCTGTTAATCTTGAAGGATCTCTCGCTGGTACTCGGTCTCTAGTCTTGGTTTTACTTGGTTACACTTGTTGCTTTGCACTCACTGTTTCACAATGTGACTGATTACTCTCATGGCTACTGGCGAAGTGATTTTCTCCTAATTCTAACTCGCTGTCGAAACACACCCTTACTCTGCCTACTTATGTCCTAACGGTGAAAACATACGATGCGTCTTGTGCTTTGGCACGCGGGACGATCGCCGTCTCTCTTTTTTTACTTTCGATTCTTTGCTTTTCCATTTGGCGTCAGCTCGCGCCGCAGCGACCGATGCTGAGAGATTGCCCACTCAGCGACGCGTCGATGCCGCTGCCACGCCAAGTCGTTAGTCAGAAAGAGATAGATTTAGAACATGAGCATCGTCTGTCGAAAAGAACTACAGTTAATTCCATGTTGGAACATTTAGATATGCCCTCCATGGGCGTAACGAAAGATAACCAACAAAGGGGCCCAGCATGGGCGTAGTTTACTTAAATATATACATCAGAAGGGGAACGGTAATGCGGTGTCAGACGCTGCCAGGTATTGTGACTTGTCACAATTTGTAAGCTGGTTGCTCGTGGACGGACGCTCTGTGGCGCTGGATGGTGGGACTTTCGCAGCGGACGGCGAGGGCACGGACACATCACTAGGATGCAACAGCGTATGATGACGTTCCTTGCAGGTATGGCAATTATGCGCACTGGAGCAGCCCTTCACATGATGACCGCGGGCAAAACAGTTCAGACAAAGTCCCTGCTGTCTAATGGTTTCCAGCCGCCTCTGAACTGGCATATCAAGAAAACTAGGGCAGAGCCCTGGTTGATTCTCCCGATGGCACAGCTTACAAGAAGCCGGTTTGAGCTGGGCTTTCGCGGGGAACGCTTGGACCTTCATCGTTGCAGAGGATTTGCGGGGGCCAATCGGGATGGCTTGCACACTTGGGGCCGACTTATGTTCTTCGGTGGCATCCAGGACACGATCGGTAAGAAATTGGTTCAAATCGGACCAAGTTGAGACGACAGTCTTATTTGGCACTGATTGCTCCCACAGGAGGATTGTGGCCTTCGGCAATTTGCTAGTGCAGATGGCGATAAGTAAGACATCCCAATTCTCCGTACTAACACCCGAACGCTCAAGCGCGGTAAGACACCCTTTTAACGCAGTCTGCAGCTCTTGCAAGGATTTGCCCGACTCTTGTGCACCGCGGGAATCTGAAGGAGTTGTCTGGCTTGAGTTATGACAAGCAGACGGCTATTTTCGTACCGCGCGGTGAGGTTCTCCCACGCGGCCTGGAAACCCTCATTCGTCAGGGGGGACTTAGCCACGATGGTTCTCGCTTCCCCTCGCGTCTTGGTGTTCAAGTGATAGAGCTTCTCCACTTGTGACAAGTACGGGTTGGCGATATAAATGGCGGCGAACAAATCGCGGAATGTGGGCCATGCTAGGCTGTCGCCATCAAATGTCTCAACCTCACACGGAGGAACTCTATGCCCCGCCGGCCTCGACGGAGCGGTTGGCTGACGCATAAGACTAGTCATCTGTGCCGAGAGCTGTTCGATGCGTTCTCCGAACAACGTCCCGCATCGCACATACGCCGCATAAGCGTATTCGTGCTTCGCCTTGATGCGGCTTATGTTTGCCAAGCTTTCCTCGTCGGTTTGGACTGTCAAGGCCTTGTGACAACGGGAGTATTCCATCTCGACAGTTGACCAAAGGGATTTGAGCTGCTCTAAGTGCATTCTAATGGAAAACAAGGGCACTTCAGAAATTAGAGCTTCACTCTCCCGAGCTTCGAACAGAGTCAATGCGTCGGACGCCAGAATGAAATCGGAGAGGGACATTCTGGAGTGTTCTCTGCGCTGTTGTGATACGGATCGGGTGACGGGAGCGTCAGAACAGTGCGTCACAACAACGTGCGGGATCTGGGTCTGGGTTGAAAGCTTGGAACGACCTTTGTGTTCACTCGAGTCTTTAACCGAGAATCTGCGACCCTGAGGGAGGCTGGACTAAGACGGACGGGATCTTGGGGATTCGCTGCGGCTGCGAACAGACGAGAACTTGCGCGAAATATCCGTACGCTTCACGGTCACCGGAGTTATCGGAGGCCGAAACTTCTCCGGAGTTGCAGAGGGAGACGAAAGACCGTTAGACTTCGGCGCAGTCTTGGACGGCTCCGTGGACATACTCAGGGGACGACCTTACCGTCGAACACCGAGTTTGTGGGTTTTTTTTTTTTTTTTTTGTTTTGGAAAAAACCACAGGAAATGAGAAGTGGACTGCATGAGGACGCGTGTGGCTCGGAAACGGAGCCCTTTTAATGGGGATAGATGCGGAACAATATACGAACGCACGAGTGCGGATCAAAACTTGCACGTAGACAAAGCGAAATGATTACAAAACAAGTTTGTATGGATTCGTAAGTAACGCTGGGAGTACGTATAAAATAAAACACGGAGCAATTATATAAATAAAGATGTATAGGATAAAAGAAAATACGTTTTTGTATAAATCTGGATCTGAACATATATATGTGCGCAAAATACTGTCCGGAAAAATTATATATATAATTTTTAAATATGGACGGATATATAAATATGGGCCCGATAGTGCTGGAAAAAATATATATATGTATTTATTTATAAATATGGGCGGATATATATATGAGCGCAAAAGGCTGGCCGGAAAAAATATATATATAATTTTTAAATATGAACGGATATATAAATATGGGCCCGATAGTGCTGGAAAAAATATATATGTATTTATTTATAAATATGGGCGGATATATATGAGCGCAAAAGGCTGGCCGGAAAAAATATATTTATAATTTTTGAATATGAACGGATATATAAATATGGGCCCGATAGTGCTGGAAAAAATATATATGTATTTATTTATAAATATGGGCGGATACATATATGTGCGCAAAATACTGGCCGGAAAAAATATATTTATAATTTTTGAATATGAATGGATATATAAATATGGGCCCGATAGTGCTGGAAAAAATATATATGTATTTATTCATAAATATGGGCGGATACATATATGAGCGCAAAAGGCTGGCCGGAAAAAATATATTTATAATTTTTGAATATGAACGGATATATAAATATGGGCCCGATAGTGCTGGAAAAAATATATATGTATTTATTTATAAATATGGGCGGATATATATGAGCGCAAAAGGCTGGCCGGAAAAAATATATTTATAATTTTTGAATATGAACGGATATATAAATATGGGCCCGATAGTGCTGGAAAAAATATATATGTATTTATTTATAAATATGGGCGGATACATATATGTGCGCAAAATACTGGCCGGAAAAAATATATTTATAATTTTTGAATATGAATGGATATATAAATATGGGCCCGATAGTGCTGGAAAAAATATATATGTATTTATTCATAAATATGGGCGGATACATATATGAGCGCAAAAGGCTGGCCGGAAAAAATATATTTATAATTTTTGAATATGAACGGATATATAAATATGGGCCCGATAGTGCTGGAAAAAATATATATGTATTTATTTATAAATATGGGCGGATATATATGAGCGCAAAAGGCTGGCCGGAAAAATATATTTATAATTTTTGAATATGAACGGATATATAAATATGGGCCCGATAGTGCTGGAAAAAATATATATGTATTTATTTATAAATATGGGCGGATATATAATTAGGCGAAAAAAAGGCAAACAAAACAAACGATCAATGCATGTGGACAAATGCTTGATCTATGTATGTACGTACATGCATAAGTACACAGGTGAGTATATAGATATATGTGCACACGCGTTGTTCACAACAAAATAACGTAAGTAATTGTCATTTAATTGGAGGTGGGGTGGTGTTAAATCAATGCGCGACACCGAAATGGATTATGTGTTGTGGATATGTACATACATATGTGCAATGTATGACTATGTAAGTATGTATGTACATATGTAAGCAAGTGCACCGGTTTCCAAAGACGCGCGTGGGGAATTAATTTCGCACCTAATTCGGACGCGCAAGAAATCGCGGTGCATACGTTAAGTGCTATTAAAAAAAAACAATATTTTTTTGGCCTTTTGTGTTGTGGTAAATGTGTGAAGGGATTATACATATGTACATGGATATGTACATATGCGCGTACATCAACAGATGACGATGTGTGTATGTACGTAGATACGCGCGTGCGGCAATTAGTTTGGCATTAAAAATAATTATTTCAACACATAAGAAAACGCGGTGAACACTTGGATTATTATTTTTTTTTCTATTTTTTATAACACTTTAATATTTTTTTTGTTTTTTAACCCTTTACGCGGACTTGGCAAACAGCTGTGGAAATTACATGTACATGTGAATGCATATGTAAAAGAGGTGGATTTGGACAAGTGCGGGGAAAAATATAAATAAAGAAATGGAAATGTAATGGAAAACGAGAACGTTGGACAAACACGCTAAGGATTAGGAACTACCATGGACCCTTGGAACAGGTCAGGTATGTACATACAATATGTAAAAGTGTGTAGGTCGCTATGGAGAAGCGGGAAAACCTCACACTTTTATTAGTATGTAGGGGCAAATGAAACGAATAATGAAATTTTGTACTTATCAGGAATTCCGCCGATGCAAGCTGGAGGAGCGGAAGGATATCCGGCTCGAAGGACCAATGTTTGTGGCGGGGCGGAAGGACCCGATATAGTAGCAAGTGGTTGGCGGGTGCCAATATCTTCAGAAAAACTTCGTTTTAATTCTTTGTTTGATTTATTTAATTCACAAGGTATACCGACACACACACGAAATGGTTCGGTTTTAAAAAGTGACAAAGCGCAAAATAAAGCTAAAGGAGATGAACGGGTGTTCGGGTGAAAATCTCGATTCTGAATAATGGCGATGCCCATTGGAAAAAACCCAGTCACCCCTCCTGGTGTGACCGTAGATGCCGAGGATCAAAAAACCCTCCTCACTCTTCACTGCTCTTCGCCGCTCACTGCTGTTCACCCGGTGGCGTGAACAATGGTGTTATTTAAAGCATTTGTACAAAGGGGGTAGTGTTATTTGCATCGTTTTCAAGACTAAGTTTGTTTGTGATAATATAGGATTTATCTTCTAGTTCTGTTACAAACTTACGAAGGTTTCCTGTATAGTTGGTGTTGTAGAGGCGTCGGAGAAGTTCCTCACATCGGGTCTGCGTCTTCAATTCATTGATGAGGAATGTTCTTAGTTCCGGCCAGGTGTTGGCTTGTCTAATTTGCGAAAGTCGTTGTGCCTCTCCAGTGAGCTGCATCTCGATTGCGCTGAATAATATGCTATGTTGCCTTATGTCATGGGTTGGATATAGGTGCATGATGAAATCTATCCTCGTTATGAATGATGTCAGATTCTCTGGAGCTCCATTATAGTTTGCCACCTGTTCTACGGTTCTACATTTGTTTTTAGTGGTGTTTTATTTTATTCGCACACAAGTTGGCGTTTTTGTTCCACAATTGGAGTTTTTGGTTGTAACAAACGTTACAGTTAATATTTCCGCACACAGTTGGCGTTTTTTTTCCACAATTGGAATTTTATGGTTGTAACACACACAGTTGATATTTCCGCACACAGTTGGCGTTTTTGTTCCACGATTGGAATTTTATGGCTGTAACACATACAGTTAATATTTCCGCACACAGTTGGCGTTTTTGTTCCACAATTGGAATTTTTTTGGTTGCAACACACAGTCGATATTTCCGCGCACAGTTGGCGTAAATATTTTTTTTTCACTGTTGTAGACTTTTGAGCGTTCAATGTCACACGTATAGAATAACAAGTTCACTTTTACCGATCCTACCGACTGCGCCAATTATATATCTGGTCTTTCCAGATAGGAAGAAAAAGATATTGTTTTTGTTGAGTTAAAAGACGGGACTTTATTCAATTAATGCATACTTAAAACTAAAGTACAAAGATGTCTTAGAGTTATAGTTATAGGCTAAACTTGTGAGCCCATTAGTGCCGTGATCGATATTGGTAATTTGATTGGCCCGAATTTTAATGTTGATTTAGCGTTCTCACGCTTTTGACTTTTAGGGGGACAATTATTATTGCAAGGGTTCGATTAAACGGATTTGATTGGCCAAGATTTTAATGCTTAATTAGCGTTTTTACGCTTTTAACTTTTAGGGGGACAATTGTTATTGCAAGTGTCCAATTGTTTATTATAAAAAACGGATGTTTACTTTAAAGTTTGATTTTAGGGGGCGAAAAGTTTATAAAGTTTAGGAGGTTGTTCTCTCCGCAACGAGTCGACGCTGCAGCCGCATCAAGACGATAGCTAAAAAGAGAGGGAGGCGTCGATCGTAAGTATTGACTGTTAGAAAAAAAGAACTACAGTTAGTTTTCATGTTGGGATATTTAATGTGCCCTCCATGGGCGTATTAAAAATAAAAGTAAAAATGAAAAGGGTCCCTACATGGGCGTAGTTTAAATTTCAATGATAATGTGACTCGTCACACGGTGTCCTTATTTCGAACGGACGAAATGGATCGTGACTCGCCTGTGTACTTTAACGTCGATACGGAACAGTTGATCATCCGCCCACATGAGGTGGTTTCTGCGGGGTCCATCGTGACGGAGTACCGCCACCCGATCTCGGACTTCAGGGGTACTCGTGTATCCGGGGTGTCGACGAGCCATCCTGGTGGTGTGAGGACCCAATTGGAAGCCGCGGTGGTGGCCTCCGGCACATAAATTACCATAGATCGGCGCAAAGGGCCTCGCGACGTTGGTCCAGGGCTGGCGTAAGTTGGCGGAGTAGCGGTGTCGTTTGCCGGGGCGAGCGATGGTCGAGGGCGGGGCCCGGAGAGGTCTAGGGTCATCTCCTCGTTGTCAGATGGAGTCTCACTGAGCCTAACGGTTGTCAGGAGAACACCTGTGTTCGCTGGGGGCTTATCGGCTCATACACGGGCCGCAGAAGGGTGTCCGGCATTGCTGCTTCCACGACTTCTGGAGATTGAAGTCTCTCCAGACACACACAAACGGGCCGCGGAGGGGTGTCCGGTGTGAGCAGAACTGGGTCTGCGCGGGTTTTAGAAGACTCGTGTACGGGCCGCAGAGGGGTGTCCGATACACCAGTAGACGGCGAGTTGGACTTGGATCCATAGTCATCAGCGGCGGGGGCTCTGTAGTCCTCCATCGGGACGGCGAGCACTTCACCAGGATCCGGCCCTGGGTACGGCAGGACGAACATTTCCTCTCGGAAAACGCGTTCGGCCAGACAAGGGGCTCCGTTTGGGGAAGTGGGGGCGTAGCCATATCTTGCCGATATTGTGCGAGGGCCATATCCGGTGGGCACACGGGCACTGAAACTGGTAAAAAGAACGGGGCTGCGGCCGAGACGATTGTCTCTTCCGGGCAGGTTTGCCCCACAGGACCGGTGGATACCGTTGGATCCTCCCAACGGACAGGGCCGGCAGACTCCGAGGGTCCGATGTTTTGTGCCGAGGGAGAGAGTTCGACCACCGACAGTATCACACCGCGCTCATGTCGGGTCGAGGCTGACTCTAGATCGTTGCTCCCGGCAGGTCGATCGGTCGGGATGTCGCTCGGGGTCAACTACACGCGGCAGAGCAGGACTGGGTCTTCCGGTGGATTACCGCCTGTGGTGGGGCCGGGCATGACCGGGCCGTGTTCTCTTTCCCATACCGCAATCATTTCTTCGACGATCTGGGCTATGTCGGCCTCACGGTCGCCGTCGTCTTCTCCTTGCTGTGACATACTGCTGTGAAATATAAAGTTTGTTAATACCACCCTGAATTCTGAGTGTACTAACGAGGCCCCATGAGTGCGGTTTACAAAAGTGCTATGATTAAAGCTAAGATACAATGGTTTTAGATAATTTTTGCCTAGCATCAATGCGAAGAGCCCCTCTTTAGAAGGGAGGGGGACGTTGGGCAGGCGCACCCACCAACAAGTGCTCCCCCTTGAAAGATCGTTAATCAGTGGCCCCGTGCGGGCCGTGGGTACGAGGTGTTCAGAAAGACCGAGTTCTGGTCGTTCGTTGTCGTCACTATTGAAGGCCTTTAAGTCAGCCAGACCGGCGGTACGTCGCTCACGCCCCTGGGCTTCTTGTAGTCTAACTTGATTATTTTATACGGGCCTTTATACTTAGGCGCCAGTTTGGCATTGAACCCTTCGTTGGCATTAGAGAGCACATATTGCTTGAGCATGACCATGCTCCCGATGTTCGGGCGCCAGTCGCGTCGTCTCAGGTCGTAGTATTTCTTTTGATTCTGGGTAGCGTTCAGTTGATTCTCATGTACGAGTTTGAAAATATCTTCCATTCGTCGGAAGCGCTCGTCGGGGCTAGGGGGTTCGTTACCGGAGACATCCGTTACTTGGTCATAAAGAGCGCCGGGCATACGGGGTTCCCGACCTAATATGATATAAGCTAGTGTTATTTCTGGAAGTCATTGATCCCAAGTGTTTTGCCCATTCTCCAAGTATTGTGCGATCATGGTCTTGATAGTTCGATTTGCCCGCTCGGTAGGATTCTGCTGTGGGGAATACGGGGCAGCATGCTGGAGTGTGAATCCGGACGTTTTGCAAAAGTTTTTGAAAACCTTGCCAGTGAACTCGGTACCATTATCGCTCACGAGGGTGCGAGGATTGCCGAATCGGGCCCAGATCCTTTCACGAAATGCCTTCTCCAAAGCGGCTGAAGTGGCCTTACGAAGTGGTACCATCTCGACCCATTTACTAAATAAATCCAAGAAAACTAGTAACACCGTATTACCTTGCTTAGAACATGGCAAAGGCCCGATAAAATCAGTACACACGGTATCGAAAGACTGCTAGTTTCATTTGCGCCGGCTTAAACTGCAAACAGGTGAGGCAGCATCTAACGTAACGCGCGACATCTCGGAAGAGGCCAGGCCAAAAGTCTATATGGGTCACTCGCAAAGTGGTTTTCCTGATCCCCAAGTGGCCAGCCGTCACCACATTGTGACATTCCTTTAGTACTTGGTCTCGAAATTCTAGGGGAACGCATAGTTTCCAAGGTGTAGAATCGTGGTCATCAGGATGGGGGTCTCGTCTGCGATAAATCTGGCCGTTCTCGAATATATAATCTGAAAAACAGCAGTGTGTTCCGTGAGGTGCCGCCGCATCTTTAGCCACCATTTGCACTCCGCTTCTACTAGTTGTGCCCAGTGGAGCACATCCAAAGGTTGTTTAGCTTACCTCGTCTATAATGTACCTCGAACTCGTATTGCTGCAACTCCAGCGCCCATCTGGCCACACGTCCCGTGGGATTTTCTACCGAGTTTAGTCACTTGAGAGCCAAATGGTCCGTGATCACCTCAAAGCAATAGCCTTCCAAATAGCAACGATATTTCCTGATGGCCCAGACTATTGCTAGGCATTCTTTCTCAGTAGTCGAGTAGTTTTCCTTTCCGCACCGTCGATACTCTGAGTGAGTATTGCGCCGAGGCCAACATCGCTGGCATCAGTCTGTAAGCATCTGGACAATCTGGACAAGCTAGGACGGGGCATTGGTGAGCCGTGTCTTGAGTGCATCGAACGCCTGTTGTTGTTCTACGTTTCAAAACCAACTCAAACCTTTCTTTAACAAACTCGTGAGAGGTTGCACCGTGTCCGAGAAGTTTGTACGAGGGTACGAAGAGACATCGACGTAACTCCTTGATATTGGTTGGTGGCTGAAGGTTAACGCCGTTGAGCCCATCGAACTTAGTGATTTCCGCGTCAAGAATAGCTTGAAGTTCCGGCTCTAGTGTCTCCTGTTCCATACCAGATGATTGTTTTGGCTTTATGTCCTCGTCACGGATCTCAGCTTCTACTGAGGCTAATCGGGCGTCCATCTCGGTTACCGGTTCATTTTTGCTGCTGGGCTGGCGGAATGGATTTCTAAGGACAGCGTCAGGTGTTGGAGGCGGCAAGACTGAGCCTGCCTGACATACTGGTTTGTTGCTATGCTGAGAAGGAAATCCACTCCCAGAATAAGAGGATCCATCATCGATGGCGTCGCTAACAACGTCATATGTACGGTCTGTGCCCCGAGACTGATACTTGCCCTGAGAGAACTTTTGATCGCTGCACGAGTATTATCGGCAAGGTTAATATTAGTATGAAGTTCTTGCAGAAGGAACGGAGCGAAGTGCTGAAGAGCCACTTCCTCGTTTATGAAACTCTTGTTCGCCCCTGAATCCAAGGTAGCTACCATTGGTTTTCTATTGACGAAGACATGGAGTTGGATGCGGTCTTTCTTTAGGAGGAGGGGTTTACTGGGCTGAAGTCCTGTTCTGGTCCCTCCGTCTGGCCCAGATTGAGACGGAGGTTTGGCCCGTTTCCCGAACGACGGCAGCATTCGATGGTACGTACCCCTCTTCGTCCGCATTGCCAACAGAACAACACACGGGGCTTCGTACATTCTCGTGCGAAGTGGCCAGCTCCCGCACATTTGCGGCAAGCTGTGCTGGTATCCACGAGTGCTTCAGAGAGTTGACATATAGCTGTCCCGTTTAGGCTGGGCTTATTTTGAACGGCGTTGCTCCTTTTCCAAGAATGCGCTGAGTCATCGCTGCCTTGCTCCAATCGGATTGTCTCATAATTTACCACCAACTTGGTTAAGCCGGGTAACGTTTGGAAATCATTTCGTCGGGTATACAGCTTGTAGTCTGGTAATAGATTTTCGTAGATCCTGTCGAGTTCCTGTAACGTCGAGTAATGAGCTCTTTTCATCATCAATCGAAGGTCTACTAGATACTCCTTGTATGGTTCCTGATGGCGTTGCTTTCGAGCGCGTATGCTATCCTCTAGTTTCTCAAAATAGCTCTAAAAATTCAAACTTGAAGTCGACCCATGTCATCTCCGGATAGCCGCTGGTTTGCCACCAGCTTTCGGCCCGTCCGGTTAATAGGATGGCTATCATCGGAGGCAGTGTCTCCAAACTCAAACGGTAAGTCGCGGCTCGAGTCTCTATTTGCTCTATGAAATAGATAGGATCGGTAGATCCGCTAAAGGCAACTCCCCATTTAGTTATACGTTCCGCGATCGAGGCATAGCTCCCAGTAGTACGGCCTCCCATAGATTCATGGACTCGATTCCGCTTACTGGGTTCGATGTTGATCTTTGAGCCAGGCATGCCGAAAGGTGTCGGAGAACCGGAACGAGAACCAGAATGCGATTCAGAACGATAGTTAGTGTCTTGTGGCACCGGTTGTTGAGAAACAATTCCTTCGGAAGTAGGCGACGGTGCTCTAGACTGTGGTTTTACATCTAATTTCTTGTCCCCGGCACTAAATTGGGCTTCGATTTCGGCAAGTCGACTCAATACCTCAGGATGATGATCCTCCGTTGAGGCGAACTCGCGGAAACGATTTCTTAGGTCTTCCACTATTCCACAGGTGTCTAATCCGAATTCGTCACAAAGGACCTCCAACTCGGCTTTGCGACGATGATTTATCCAATGAACGCCCATTGCTAGTATAATAGTAAGGACTCGGGGTCGTAGTATAAGCGATAAGCAGCTAAAGGATATCGGAGTTCGCCCAGTAGGCTACGCGATACTGAGTAAAGATGGCTACGGTAAACCGATAGACTATGGTATGGATGTGCAATTTGACCAATGCGTAAATATATATGTGGGGTTTTATTTAACGATATAATTATAGTCTAGGGGGTTTACATGAAAATACGACTTTATAGAGATTACACTATGCAAAATGACAATCGACGTTTGGCTCGGCTCGACTTTGGCGTACGTCTATGACGCTTCGACTTTTTGCGCCCGACTTTGGCGCTCGACTTTAAGTGTCCGACTTTGACACACGACTTTTAGCACCCGTCTATGGTACTCGACTTGACCTTGCATCCGACTATGACGCAAGACCTCAAAACACGTCCGTCTTGTTTGACGCGCAAAAACCAACTCTCCCGTCGTCATCTCTCATTCGTTTGTCATCCCTCTTGATCGTCTTTTCTCACACGCTCACGTTCTCTCTTGATCGTCGTCTCGTCTCTCGTGTACAGTGGGATTGGTACACTTCGCAAATGCACATCCCACATTCGGCCATTCTGATTACGCATTCGACCCGAATGCTGGGTCATCTTCTTCATCGTCCCGGTTTGGGCTCCAAGGCTTCATGTACTCTGCACATGTGGACGTCACTTTAGGCCCTTCGCACTTGCCTACTTTTTCGACATCGTATGCGTTGTTGTGCTTCACCTTCTTAACTTGGTAGGGCCCAAAATATTTTGGTTTTAGTTTGAGACCACTGCCAAATTGCGTCCTCTTTATTGCAACCAGGTCGCCAACACTATAAGATCGAGCTTGCTTACGACGTAGGTTGTAGTACTTCTTGTTTTCGTCTTGGATCTTGGAGATGTGTGCCTTCGCCTTGGCACGGAGCTCGCTTCTTTCGTCTGTATATATTGCCTTCGTCTCTTGGTCGATAACATCTCTCAGTTTATGGTCATCGTTGGTCCTCATCTTTACGTCGAATTGATAGTCTGCTGAACTTTGCTAACATGTCGATACCACTTCGTCGGATCATCAACGCTCAACTTCGACAGAACAGGAATGATGATCGCATTTAAACGTTCGACTTGGCCGTTTACTCTCGGAGGTGCTGTAGTCGTCTTAACGTGTTTGATACCCTCGTTGTCGCAGTACTTCAGAAAATCTTGGGATGTAAAGGCGGAACCCCGATCCGAGATAATAAACGTAGGGTTGCCAAAAATCGTGCTTTGAATCGTCAGCTTCGTAATAACTTCATTGCTAGTCGTCGATTTGGTTGGCTATAACCAGCAGAACTTCGTAAATGCATCTATGACTGCCAGAATATGCTTATAGTCGTTGTGAGTAGACTCGAGAGGACCTAGAAAATCAATATGGTAAGTTAAAAGTGGAATATCATCTTTCTGAAGCGAATGCAACAAGCCTTCTTGCTTGCCAACTTTACGGCTACTGATAATACAAGGAATACAGCATTCGATATATTTTTGGATTTTTTCCTCGAGAAGCGGTATAAAGTATTCTCTGCAAATCAAGTCTTTCGTCTTCTTTGCCCCGAAATGTCCTCTGTTATGTGCCTGACCAATAATCTGCTTCTGCATCGCGTTTGGGACAACAATTAAATCAACGTCATTGACTAATCTGTACAGGATATCGGCTTTCAGAAAATAATCATCATAAGTTTTCGAATTGTCTTTCAGAACTTCTATGATGGCTCTTATTTTCTCATCTTGTGACAGTACCTTCTTTATGCCAACGCTGATTATATAGTCGTTAATTTGCATAATTGGATATCTGCTGAAGGCGTCGACATGTCTCATACGGGTACCTGAACGGTGTAAAACGTCAAAATCGTATTCTTGAAGAAAAAGTACCCAACGAGCTACCCTGGTACAAAGGCTCTTCTTCTCCAGCGTCTTTGTAAATGCGTCGCAATCCGTGATTAGCTTAAAATGCATGCCCAAAAGATAAACTCTAAACTTTTCTAACGCTGTTATGACTACGAGAATCTCTAATTCGTAGCTGCTATACTTTCGCTGTGCGTCTGTGGTTTTTCGACTCATGTAGTATACGGGATGGAGTTCACCGTCGTCTGGACTTTTTTGTAGTAAAACTGCTCCAAAGCCTTCAATGGATGCATCAGTATGGACTTCACATTGGTACGACTGGTTGTAGATACTTAAGACTGGATTTTCAGTTAGTAACTTCTTCAAGATTTGAACTGCATTTTCTTCTTCAGGGCCACAGACAAATTTTGGTGCATTCTTGGTCAATTCGGTCAGAGGCTTCGCTATACACGCATAGTTTGGAATAAACTTTTTAAAATAACCCGTCAAACCTAAGAAACTTTGAACTTGCTTTACGGTTTGAGGCATTTTAAACTTTGCAACAGATTACGATTTCCTCTTTTAGACTCTTAACAGCTTCCTCTTCATCTCTGGCCAAGATGATAACATCGTCAACGTATGGCAGCGCAATGCCTCTCTTGGATAAATGCCGAAATATTGCATTTACATGTCTTTGGAATACTCCAGGTGAATTAGTAAATCCAAACGGAACCCTCTTCAATTGGTACTGACCACAGTGGGTCACAAACGACGTATACTTTCGAGTAGATTCTGCAACTGCCACATGAAAGAATCCGTTCTTCAAATCAATGGTACTAAAAATCGTAGCGTCTTGCAAGCGATCCAACTGATCCTCGATGAGCGGCAATGGATAATGGTCACGCACACATACCTTGTTTATTTTACGAAAATCGACACATAGCCGGTAGGAATCGTCATGCTTCTTCACAAGTACCACAGGACTTGTGTATTCGGACGTTGACTCTTCAATTATGCCTTCAGCCAACCATTCTTCGACTTTCTCGTTCACGAACTCTGCCTCTTTAAATGCAAGTCTACGGGGTCGCGCAAATATCGGTCTATCATTTCTACATTGCTTGTCTTTATTGCTACCGGTTGATAATTAGATATCAAATCGAATACCTCTTTTTTAGCACTTGTGCTTGCACATTCGTCTATATTAAGTTCATCTTTATTATTCGCAACATCAATTTTTAGAATTTTTATTTCATCACTTTCTTTTTCGAGCTTTTCTACTCTTACACCATTTCGACTAAATATAATGTCAGCTTGCAAACATAATTCCTCGCCTATGATCATTTCGACATCTAACAATCTAATCGGAACTACATGAAAATCTAACACGTCCAATTGGGTTTATCTTATCTGATTCTTCGCCACCGAATCCAATTAGAAACCCGTCAAAGCTACTCAACTCGGGTTGTTTCAAAACGTTTATACAAATCTTCGCGAATGATACAAAATTTACTTCCAGTGTCAAACAATGCTTTACACTCAATATTGTCAATTTTAATAACTTTACAGGTTATTTCTTCTTTCGACTTAAAACTTCTTGTGTTTGGTTCAAATTTACCGTTCATTTCTCGTTTATTACAATTTGACCAAATTCATTACATTTGTAGCACTTTCTACCTTTCCCTTAACATCACAATCTTTTGAGTAATGTCCTTTATCGCCACAGTTGTAACACACAACATCGTCTTTATTATTAGTTTTCATCATTTTGTTTTTCACTCTTGCACTGTTCTCATCGTTTCGTTCTTTTTCACTCATTATTTTATACTGCTTTAATTTCTCTTTAAACTCAATCAAATTTTTCGTACCATATAAAATTGACTTATTCTCACTTTTTCATCAATGCCGTCAATTAAATATTCTATTAATGAATCGTCTTTAATTTGTCCACGTGAAGCTACATCTTTCATTCTGTAAAAATTCTCATAAACGCACTCATTCTTTTACGCTTCATTTTCATCAGTTGCTCATGTATGTCTTTACTACTCACACACGATTTGAATTCACTCAAAAGTGCTTTTTCGAGAGAGTTCCATAAATTTATTCCTCTCTCACTCAAGACAAGACAGTTTCGCGATACCTTTTAACGCCTTCTTCGCGAACAGAAACTTCTGGAAATCGTTCAAACACATCAACGTTGCTTGCTCATTGAATTCGTTAATCCAAACTTCTACTGCAATAGTGTTAGTGCCGTCAAAATACGAATGTTCTCTTCCACGTCGCGAAAACTAATGGCAAAACGCGGCGTCATCATTCTATCTCTCTCTTCGTTTATTCTTCTGTACTCATCGGTGTTGTTCTCGCTTGCTCTCTCGTGCGGTATGTTCCTCAAATTATTCTCTGTTGCTACGTTCCTCTCTGTAGCTACCGACTCATGATCTGTCTCGTCGTCTATTTCATCATCTACTTCGTCGTCTATTTCGTCTTCGTCTTGCGATGCCAACAAATTGTTCAGCTTCAAATTCGTGAAAATATGCAATGCAAGGTCGTCGACACTGTACTTGATTCCCAATACATTGCAAATTGAAACAAGATCACCGTTCGTCAAATTTCGTTGTACATATTCCGCTTTTGCTTTGTATTTTGCATTCGCTTCATTGTAATCGAAACCAGAAAATTCTCGAATTCTTTTGCGGTTATTTCTATCTCCCTCGCTCTCATAGATAAATTTATGGAATGCTCTGATATTGTCTACTTTACCCGTTTTCAGAGTACCACTTATTAAATCATTTAGACACGACATAGTTAATGTTTTAATTTCACGCCTAGCAGAGCAGGGCCGACTTAATACGACACGATTGTTAAAGAAAAAAAAATCACTTTTTTTTCACTCTTCGCCCGCACGAACGCACAAAAAATGTATGTGGGGTGTTCTCTTGTATCCCGCACTCTTTCTATCACGACAAAGTATGTGGGAAAAACTCTGTGTAACCGGATGAGCGCCACTCTTACTCGAATTTATCCCGGTCGAGCACCCAAAATATGTGGGGTTTTATTTAACGATATAATTATAGTCTAGGGGGTTTACATGAAAATACGACTTTATAGAGATTACACTATGGAAAATGACAATCGACGTTTGGCTCGGCTCAACTTTGGCGTCCGTCTATGACGCTTCGACTTTTCGCGCCCGACTTTGGCGCTCGACTTTAAGTGTCCGACTTTGACACACGACTTTTAGCACCCGTCTATGGTACTCGACTTGACCTTGCATCCGACTATGACGCAAGACCTCAAAACACGTCCGTCTTGTTTGACGCGCAAAAACCAACTCTCCCGTCGTCATCTCTCATTCCTTTGTCATCCCTCTTGATCGTCTTTTCTCACACGCTCACGTTCTCTCTTGATCGTCGTCTCGTCTCTCGTGTACAGTGGGATTGATACACTTCGCAAATGCACATCCCACATATATTTTATTTAATTTTTAATAAATTCTGCAGGGGAGGGGTCAGAAAATATAAAAATGTATATATGTTTGTTCAATGAAGAGTAAGTAACGGTGACGCGTAAATAAGAATTATCGCCGCCAGGGAAACTTTCGAGGTGGTTTTCGGTTTAAATATTTTGAACAAAAATCTTTGCAATGGTTCGAATATATAAGAAAGATCTTGCCTGGTTATCAATTTAGATCTATCGAATTAGATCCAGTTTGTTTATTTGGAATAGGTAAATCCTTATTGGAGACGTGATTAATTCTCCCTCGATGTTGACCGAAGAAAATAGGCGTTTACTCCGATTAATGTTTACCCGTGGACTCTTGGCTTAGAGTAACTCCTGACCCCCTCCAAACGCCCCTTGTACCAATTTCATCCAAATTGTTGAGGGGTTGATGAGTAGAGAGAGATAGAGAGTTTTATTTCCTTAGAAATATTACAAATTAAATCAACTTAAAACTTATAGCGAATTTTACTCACGCTTTTCTCTCCACGGCTCGATATCAAGTGACCGCTTTTCTACACTAGCCCTTCTAGTGTCTTCCAACACTGCGTCTTACAACACTAACACTCATATGTTCTTATAGCTAAATTATGTGTAGTCTAACACTATCAAATTACATTTCAATTTGAATTTAAATTCTAACCGGTTTTGGCATTTCTTCACAACATCCCCGCCACCTTGATTCTAGTCCATCTTAGATTCACCAAAATCCAGTTTTGCTAACATGCATGCCGGTCGACGAAACTCTCCGGTGCTGGTCTTCACTTTCGCAGATTGTACTTGGCCGTCTCGTCCGGTGGTCACCTCGATGATTCTGCCCTTCTGCCAGTTAACTCGATGCTGTGCGCTGTCGCAAATAAGGACGATATCTCCCAGAGCTAGCGGCTGTACAGAAGGATACAACTCGTTTACCCACTTTCGCCAAAACGAATGAGTCATCTGTTGCTTAATCAGCAAATCCTACATGGTAGGGTGATAATCCTCTTCTTGCGGATGCGGAGTCTGAGTGGAGTTGGCTGTACCTAAAAGAAAGTGATTCGGAGTTATAGGATCCCCTGTCGGACTATCTATGGCAATGTGCGTCAAAGGCCCTGAATTAACAATATTTTAAGCTTGTAGTTACGGTAGCTACTTTTTTATACAATTCTTGTCTTAATATTCGCTCAGCTGCCACTAGGTTTGTCCCGTTATCAGACCTGATTCTTATTGGGACTCCACGCCGCCTCATGAAGTTATGAATGACTTTAAGGCAAGTGTCGGCCGTCAAGTCTCTAGCCAATTCCAAATATATGGCGCGTACACTCAAACAAGTAAAAATGCATATCCATCGCTTCTCTGTTCCTCTTCCCCTAACGACTGCAAGCGGCCCCATGTACTCAATTCCAGTGTATGAAAGTGGACGAACAAAGGGAGTCACTCTGTCCGAGGGCAGTTGTCCCATCAAGGGTGGTGCTGGGCGAGCTCTCTCCATACGGCATATGAATCATGTTCGTGACGTACGGCGTACCTCTTGGCGTAGGTCAGGAATCCAAAACTTCCGACGTATTTCAACGATGATCGTATTCTCATTTTGATGCTTCCATTTGTTGTGATAATGTGTGATTAGCAGTTTCGTCACGTGGCCCCCCTGTGGCAGAATTATTGGGCGTTTAGTGTCCATATCAACGGCACAAGCTTTATCTATGCGTCCGCCTACCCGTAAGAAGCCATCATTATCTATCTCCGGTGTTAGTTTCAGAAGACTACTTCTTTTACCAAAGAGTTTACCCCTGGCGAACTCACTATATTCATCTGGATAACAACTTTTTTGTACACTTCTGAACAGAACTACCTCAGCATAATCTATCTCTGAGCATATCAGGTAATTTTCACGAACTTCTTTTCTTTTAAATCGTAGCACCCAAGCCAGATTCCGTACAAGTCTCGTGTATGATGAGAATCTTCCAAAGAGATCATACGCTTGCTTCGTGGTGACCATACAGAATTTTGGGCGCAGCTCCATGTCAGTACAAAAATTACCTTTGCTCTGCTGTGGCGATTCCTCAAGATCATCCAATAAAGAATCTGGCCCTGAGAGAGTCAGAGATATCCTGTTGATTTATATGAGCATCAGGCTGCGTGTGGTCATCCGCCACTAGCGATGGCTGAATTGTAGAATTGATGGGACTGTGGAGCTCATCGAAAGGGGGCAACTGTAACAGATAACCTCCACAACGTATAGAAGTTCCTATGTTCCGAAGGAAATCCACTCCCAGAATAAGAGGGTCCATCATCGATGGCATCGCTAACAACGTCATATGTACGGTCTGTGCCCCGAGACTGATACTTGCCCTGAGAGAACTTTTGATCGCTGCACGAGTATTATCGGCAAGGTTAATATTAGTATGAATTTCTCGCAGAAGGAACGGAGCGAAGTGCTGAAGAGCCACTTCCTCGTTTATGAAACTCTTGTTCGGTCCTGAATCCAAGGTAGCTACCATTGGTTTTCTATTTACGAAGACATGGAGTTGGATGCGGTCTTTCTTTAGGAGGAGGGGGTTACTGGGCTGAAGTCCTGTTCTGGTCCCTCCGTCTGGCCCAGATTGAGACGGAGGTTTGGCCCGTTTCCCGAACGACGGCAGCATTCGATGGTACGTACCCCTCTTCGTCCGCATTGCCAACAGAACAACACACGTCTTCTCGTGCGAAGTGGCCAGCTCCCGCACATTTGCGGCAAGCTGTGCTGGTATCCACGAGTGCTTCAGAGAGTTGACATATAGCTGTCCCGTTTAGGCTGGGCTTATTTTGAACGGCGTTGCTCCTTTTCCAAGAATGCGCTGAGTCATCGCTGCCTTGCTCCAATCGGATTGTCTCATAATTTACCACCAACTTGGTTAAGCCGGGTAACGTTTGGAAATCATTTCGTCGGGTATACAGCTTGTAGTCTGGTAATAGATTTTCGTAGATCCTGTCGAGTTCCTGTAACGTCGAGTAATGAGCTCTTTTCATCATCAATCGAAGGTCTACTAGATACTCCTTGTATGGTTCCTGATGGCGTTGCTTTCGAGCGCGTATGCTATCCTCTAGTTTCTCAAAATAGCTCTAAAAATTCAAACTTGAAGTCGACCCATGTCATCTCCGGATAGCCGCTGGTTTGCCACCAGCTTTCGGCCCGTCCGGTCAATAGGATGGCTATCATCGGAGGCAGTGTCTCCAAACTCAAACGGTAAGTCGCGGCTCGAGTCTCTATTTGCTCTATGAAATAGATAGGATCGGTAGATCCGCTAAAGGCAACTCCCCATTTAGTTATACGTTCCGCGATCGAGGCATAGTAGTACGGCCTCCCATAGATTCATGGACTCGATTCCGCTTACTGGGTTCGATGTTGATCTTTGAGCCAGGCATGCCGAAAGGTGTCGGAGAACCGGAACGAGAACCAGAATGCGATTCAGAACGATAGTTAGTGTCTTGTGGCACCGGTTGTTGAGAAACAATTCCTTCGGGAGTAGGCGACGGTGCTCTAGACTGTGGTTTTACATCTAATTTCTTGTCCCCGGCACTAAATTGGGCTTCGATTTCGGCAAGTCGACTAAATACCTCAGGATGATGATCCTCCGTTGAGGCGAACTCGCGGAAACGATTTCTTAGGTCTTCCACTATTCCACAGGTGTCTAATCCGAATTCGTCACAAAGGACTTCCAACTCGGCTTTGCGACGATGATTTATCCAATGAATGCCCAATGCTAGTATAATAGTAAGGACTTGGGGTCGTAGTATAAGCGATAAGCAGCTAAAGGATATCGGAGTTCGTCCAGTAGGCTACGCGATACTGAGTAAAGATGGCTACGGTAAACCAATAGACTATGTGCAATTTGACCAATGCGTATATATATATTTTATTTAATTTTTAATAAATTCTGCAGTGGAGGGGTCAGAAAATATAAAAATGTATATATGTTTGTTCAATGAAGAGTAAGTAACGGTGACGCGTAAACAAGAATTATCGCCGCCAGGGAAACTTTCGAGGTGGTTTTCGGTTTAAATATTTTGAACAAAAATCTTTGCAATGGTTCGAATATATAAGAAAGATCTTGCCTGTTTATCAATTTAGATCTATCGAATTAGATCCAGTTTGTTTTTTTGGAATAGGTAAATCCTTATTGGAGACGTGATTAATTCTCCCTCGATGTTGCCCGAAGAAAATAGGCGTTTACTCCGATTAATGTTTACAATAGCCTTGAGAAAATAGTGGTCCTTGCTGCCGAATTTCCTGATGTCCTTTGCATTAATCTCCGTTGGTGCTGAGGTATCTGTTGACTCGACCTACGCGCCGGGGACCCCTTGGCTTAGAGTAACTCCTGACCCCCTCCAAACGCCCCTTGTACCAATTTCATCCAAATTGTTGAGGGGTTGATGAGTAGAGAGTGATAGAGAGTTTTATTTCCTTAGAAATATTACAAATTAAATCAACTTAAAACTAATAGCGAATTTTACTCACGCTTTTCTCTCCACGGCTCGATATGAAGTGACCGCTTTTCTACACTAGCCCTTCTAGTGTCTTCCAACACTGCGTCTTACAACACTAACACTCATATGTTCTTATAGCTAAATTATGTGTAGTCTAACACTATCAAATTACATTTCAATTTGAATTTAAATTCTAACCGCTATTGGCATTTCTTCACAACATCCCCGCCACCGTGAATCTAGTCCATCTTAGATTCACCAAAATCCAGTTTGGCTAACATGCATGCCGGTCGACGAAACTTTCCGGTGCTGGTCTTCACTTTCGCAGATTGTACTTGGCCGTCTCGTCCGGTGGTCACCTCGATGATTCTGCCCTTCCGCCAGTTAACTCGATGTTGTGCGCTGTCGCAAATAAGGACGATATCTCCCAGAGCTAGCGGCTGTACAGAATGATACCACTTGGTGCGGCGACAGAAATCCGGCAGGTATTCGTTTACCCACTTTCGCCAAAACGAATGAGTCATCTGTTGCTTAATCCGCAAATCCTTCATGGTAGGGTGATAATCCTCTTCTTGCGGATGCGGAGTCTGAGTGGAGTTGGCTGTACCTAAAAGAAAGTGATTCGGAGTTATAGGATCCTCTGTCAGACTATCTATGGCAATGTGCGTAAAAGGCCGTGAATTAACAATATTTTCAGCTTCGCACATCAAGCTGTACATTTCCTTGTAGTTACGGCAGCTACTTTCTTATTCAATTCTTGTCTTAATATTTGCTCAGCTCCCACTAGGTTTGTCCCGTTATCAGACCTGATTCTTATTGGGACTCCACGCCGCCTCATGAAGTTATGAATGACTTTAAGGCAAGTGTCGGCCGTCAAGTCTCTAGCCAATTCCAAATATATGGCGCGTACAGTCAAACAAGTAAAAATGCATATCCATCGCTTCTCCGTTCCTCTTCCCCTAACCACTGCAAGCGGCCCCATGTAGTCAATTCCAGTGTATGAAAGTGGGCGAACAAAGGGAGTCACTCTGTCCGAAGGCAGTTGTCCCATCAAGGGTGGTGCTGGGCGAGCTCTCTCCATACGTCATATGAAGCATTTTCGTGACGTACGGCGTACCTCTTGGCGTAGGTCAGGAATCCAAAACTTCCGACGTATTTCAACGATGATCGTATTCTCATTTTGATGCTTCCATTTGTTGTGATAATGTGTGATTAGCAGTTTCGTCACGTGGCTCCCCTGTGGCAGAATTATTGGGCGTTTAGTGTCCATATCAACGGCACAAGCTTTATCTATGCGTCCGCCTACCCGTAAGAAGCCATCATTATCTATCTCCGGTGTTAGTTTCAGAAGACTACTTCTTTTACCAAAGAGTTTACCCCTGGCGAACTCACTATATTCATCTGGATAACAACTTTTTTGTACACTTCTGAACAGAACTACCTCAGCATAATCTATCTCTGAGCATATCAGGTAATTTTCACGAACTTCTTTTCTTTTAAATCGTAGCACCCAAGCCAGATTCCGTACAAGTCTCGTGTATGATGAGAATCTTCCAAAGAGATCATACGCTTGCTTCGTGGTGACCATACAGAATTTTGGGCGCAGCTCCATGTCAGTACTAAAATTACCTTTGCTCTGCTGTGGCGATTCCTCAAGATCATCCAATAAAGAATCTGGCCCGGTCTCTCTTAATCTTCGTGCCAAAATCCGCTGGATTTTCCTTGCCGGGAACCCATTTCCATTCTTCGACGCGAGAGCTTTTAGAATTTCGTTCACTCGATGGGCGACGTATGGCTTGTACTTTCTCTGATCCGAACGAATCCATGCTAAAACAGCTGATGAGTCCGACCACATACAAACTCGTTTTGGTTGAATATCATGTCCCTCTAATATCGAGTTTCTGAGCCTAGTCGCCATAACGGCAGCCTGCAACTCCAGTCTTGGCACAGTGGATAGTTTCATCGGTGCGCATTTTGTCTGTCCCATTATAAAAGACACTTTCCATCCTTCAGCATCTTCAACTCGCCAATATCCCACTGCTGCATACGCCATCTCACTCGCATCTGCAAATATGTGTAACTCTACACACTCATTACTTAAAGTTGTGCCATACCATCTTGGAACCCTTATTAAAGCTATTTAATTAACAAAACAAAGCCATCTTTTCCATTCGATGTACTCTTCTTGATGTATGGATTGATCCCATTCTCTCTTTTTTCTCCAAATAGACTGAAGGAGGAGTTTTGCCATCAACGAGTACTCGACTAATATTGCGAAGGAATCGAAGATTGACATAAGGATCCGTAGTACTTCTCATTTTGTTGGAGTTCTTTCATCAGAGAACAGAGATTTATCGATTTTATTAAACGAAAGTATTAACCCAAATTTATCCTCTGCCTTATACCAATGCATACCAAGTACCTTCTGACTATACAATGCCCCATCTTTATCGAGGCTCAGAACATCATCCATGCTACCTTCCCCAAACTTATCATTGCAGACTTTAGAGTTAGATACAAATTTCTTCAGCTCAAATCCCGCCTTTCGGTGTATCTGTATCACCTGTTCCGTGACTCTTATTGCTTCTGTTTCGTTGCCATATGAGTGGACGAAGTCATCAACATAATGATTCCTCACAATAGCATCAGCCGCCTGTGGAAACAAGTCCTTGTATTCCGATGCATTCTTATTCTTAACAAATTACGCTGATGCATTAATTGCAATGATGCAGTCATTACCATCAACTCATATGCCTTAAACTCGTCAGTTTCATCTTTTCTCCATAGAATGCGTTGAGCCCATCGGTCTTCTTTGCGTATCAAGACGCGATGAAACAAATCTTCTATGTCTGGGCAAATACCTACGGACCTTTGTCTAAATTTCATAAGCACGTAACTTAACCCCTGGTTAATGGTTGGCATTGGTCAGGCCCTCTCATCAGCAGTGCATTCAGTGACACGCCGTCGACTTCCGCAGCAACATCGAATACGATTCTAATTTTCCCGGGCTTATGTGGATTGAAGACTCCAAAATGTGGCAGGTACCGTGCCTTATCCAGGCTTTTGTTCTGTTCTGACTCCTGAATCAACCGAATATATCCCTTTTGCTCGTATTCCAACATCAGTTTGCAATATTGCTTCCGGTATTCAGGGTCCCTGTTAAACTTCTTTTCCAAAGATAATTGTCTTTTAATTAGCATTTCTTTGCTATCGGGAATGTTGAAATCGTCCGTTTTCCATAACAATCCAGTCTCAAAACGATTATCCATACGTCTTGTTGTCTTTTCCAGTAGCATATTTGATGTTTCAAGCTCTTGCCCTTGATGCTGATTTTTCACATCTCTTACATCCATTTCAGCATCAGCTATATAATTGCGAACGAGTTCCTCTATGTCAGAGCGATCGTTTATGATGTAAATTCCATTCGGAGCAACATTAGGATGGTTATCGATCTTACCATACACCATACACCCAACCTAGTTTAGTCTTTATCACAGCTGGTCCATTCCTGCCAGACGACTTCGCCTTTCTGGGTATGCCCAGGTGCACATTATCAAGACCAATTAACAACTCAGGTTCTACATTGCTATACGACTGCAATGGTATGTTCTCGAGATGTCGATTTTTAAAATACAAGTCCTTTCTATTTATTGTCTGTTTGGGCAACTTTAGGCTACGCAAGCAATTAAAATATAAGCCATTTTTCCATACAAACTGCCATTTTTCATCGTGATTCAAGTTTGCGAACCTATTGCACTTCTTTAGCCAGTGACTTCCGTTACACATAATGCATCTTGCTTCCATATAATCCGATGTTTGATGTCTCTGATCTGCATGAATCATTCTTGTTCTTTCCTTCTTTATTTTGGACGTTGATTCCGAAGTACTAAGACAGGCCCCATATACAACTTTCGCCATTGTCTGTAACCATTCGCTCAAGTCCTTGATTGTCGCTTCGCGATTTAACGATATAACATAACCAGTAGCTTCCCAATAAGAATGTCCATTAGTGTTGGATTTGACATGTGATGACGTGCATTGGCCGCATCTAAAAAAGCAGACAAGTTCCTTTAAAGTTTCCATCACGTCAGCCACATTCTGACTGTGGATAAGTAGACTTTCAACTACTTCCCTAGCCCGGCCTACAATCGCCTTTTGTAGGTGCAATAAATTCTGTCGGTCATTATAACCGTACTCCACTGTTGTCATATCAAATGCCTCCTTGAACATTGGCCATGATTCCGGTGTACAACTTTCTAGGCGGTTCTGCTCGTGTACTGCTGTACTTCCTGTCGGCATACAAAAGTTCGCCCGAACTTCCTCCAACTGTACCTCATCCCCACGGGATGCCGCTCTAGCTTGCTGATGCTGAAATGCCCTACCAACCAGTAAGCCCGTTCTCTCGATTCCAGCCTGAATTGTCTGCATTTGTAGTTCGTTCATCCTGACCATTTCCGCTTGAAATGCCTGCATTTGAAGAACCATGTTTGTACGTGTCGCCTCTAACTGAAATTGTTGCATTTGTTTCATCATCTCTGCCAAGCGATTTCAAAAAAATTTAAAAGCATATGATAAAGAATACCTTAAGCTTCAAAAAGAATGTTTGTCAAAAGTGCTGGGTGTTCGTGGTGCTGTAATATTCAAGGTCAACATCAGAAAATATTTCCAAGCATGTTTTTCCTTTAAAAATGGATCAAAACCCGGTTTTTTCAATCACAAATGGAATTTTTCATTGTTTTAGACGACTATGTAACATTTTTTAATGTTTTAATTTGATTTTTTAACATAATTACAAAAAGAAAAAAAATATTTTTTTAAATTTTTTTTTAGGTTAATTTTGAAAATTTGCTGTGATGGCTGATTTTTTTCAAAATAACTTTCAATATTTACATCTAATAAACTCAACATTACTATAGTAATG
>NW_025814206.1:0-106199 GCF_018902025.1 Drosophila willistoni
TTTTGGAAAAACCCTACCCCTCACTCTCTGCTGTTCACCGGTGTCGAACATACCGCCCCCTTGCAACAAGTTGCAATTGCCTCGCTGACATGTTTAAGGATGGGGGATGGCAGCGTTCTGATCGCCAAGACACGGGTGGTGATGGAGGGGGAACTTTTGGATGCAGATGGAGTAGGCGGCCCGATGGCTGATGACCTCTGGATAGAAGTCCGAATGAAAGGCGGGTGCCTTTCGGGTCTTTGCTCTTTGGGTTGTATGTAGGCGACGGAGCTGTCGATGTGCAAGAGGCGTGTGGTGTTGCTTGCCACATCGATGGCATCCTGCTGTGCTCCTGCAGGAACATTGGAAGCTGATGAGCCAAACAGTTCGGGCAGTTATCCGTTGCTCAGACTACCCGTAGCTGGTCGTCAGCTCGTAGTCCTCGAAACTGTCGGCACTGACGGAGCGCGGTGCCCCTTGACAGCGCGGCACCTGAAGCAATTAGAACTGCGTTCTAAATCGGATGGTGCTGCTGTCCTAGAGACATTTTCGGCCTGCTGGAGGAGGGGACCGAGACCTTCTGGATTTTCCAGTAACGGATCCACAGAGAACCATCCGGAATATCGTCTCATCCCCACAAAGGAATCACCAACATTCTTGATGATTCGTTCCCCAAGGATAGTGGGAAGGAGCTCGGCTCCAAGCACCAAATCCACAGGAGCTCTTTGGTGAAATTGCGGATCAGCGAGCGGAAGGTCAAGCGAATCCAGCTTCACCTTATTCGGGACGCGCGGGACGGAAGTGCTTCAGCTACATAGGCAGCACCACGGCGACTGCTTGGAACCGTCGCAGCGGTTCGTCAGGAGGAGAAATCTGTAAGCGGCACACTTTGTCGCCGCTACCAGCATCGCATTGCCCAATGCGCGAATGCTAGTTGATACTTTGCAGCTTGGAGGATTAATCAATTCAAACATTCTTTGGGAAATAAAGACGCTTCGGATCCCATATCAATCAAAGCGCGGATTGAAACTGCTGGCCACGATGATGAATAGTCACCCTTGCAGTACCCAGGAGGCCAGTGTTGCGAGTGGAGGCGAAGTAACTTCCCACTTACATGAGGGCTGCTGGAAGAATCGGAGGACGCAGGATTCGAAATTATACAAGCATCAGGTGCTGAGCTCTTTGTACTTGAGCGGAAAAGGCCTGAGCTCGTGCCGTAGGTTTTCGGCTTACGGATGGAAAGGTCTGACCGCTAGAGCTTGGTTGAAGGACATCTGTGGCCTCTAGTACACGGTGGCGTTCAGTTAGGAATCGATTAAGGTCGTCCCAGGATGAGACGGCGGTCTTATTTGGAACGGACTGTTCCCACAACAGAAGGGTGGATTTGGGCATTTTGCTCGTACAGATTGCTATAAGAAGGATATCCCAATTGTCTGTACGAGCTCCGGAAAGCTCAAGACCGGTTAAGCAACCTTGAATTGAGGTCTGCAATTCTCTCAACGCTTTGCCAGACTCTTGTGTTACAGCTGGGATCTGTAGAAGCTGCTTGGCTTGGCTCATAATCAATAATCGATTATTTCGTATCGCGCAGTGAGGTTATCCCACGCGGACTGGAACCCTTCATTGGTCAAGGTGACCTAGAAACAATGGCTCTGGCTTCACCGCGAGTTTTGCACCTTAAGTGGTAAGTTTCTCACTTGTGTTAGGCTTGGATTATGGATAAAATCGCGGTAAACAAATCACGGAATGTAGGCCAAGCCAGGCTGTCTCCGTTAAAGATTTCGAGTTCGCACGGGGGAACTGTGTGGCTTTGATGGGTGGAATCGACGGAGAGCCTGACTGGTGGGGGAGCCATTTTTGTGGACAACTGCTCGATTCGCTCTCCAAACAAAGTCCCGCCTCGCACATATACCATATAACAATATCATGTTAGCTTTAATTGTAGCTATGTGCTTCGGACTATCGTCGTTCTTTTTGAGCCGTCAAGGCTTTATAGATCGTGAAAACTCTGCCTCGACTTTTGGCCAAAGTGACTTAAGCTGGTCTAAGTGTATTTTAATAGAGACGAGTGGCACATCGTCAGCTAAAGCCTGGGCCTCGCGAGCTCGAACGCCGTTAATGCCTCGCACACGGCAACAAAGTCGGAAAGAGACATCGTAGAGTGTCCTCTGGGCTATTACGAATCGAATGGCAACAAACGTGGACTTAGAGCTCTCAAGCGAGGAGATCGAAACGAAGCTGTAAGTGGACTGTATAATTTAAGGATAGAGGAGGAGTGAGAAGGAGAAATTTCTCCTCTTTTTATGACCAAATGAATAAGCAAAGATCGCATAAATGAAATTAGAAGGATTTATAATTTTCCTCGCAGTTGTGGGAATAATTATAAGGATATATAATCACTTGGATATTAAAATTTATACAATGTGGAAAAATGTTAAAATTTATAAGAGTATTTAAAAATCGGGAAAAATTGAGATCAGTAGGATTGGGAGTGCGATCACTTTTCAACGAAGGAAAAAAACTTCGAATTAATTCATTAAACGGACAAGATCAATTTCATGGATCTGTGAGGAAAGATCAAATGCACCAAGACAAGCAAAAATATTAATTCCATATAATAAAGGTTTTTATTTTTCTTTAGAAAATAGTTTGCGAATTAAATTCAATCAGTCGATTGAAATATTTTTGCACAATACGAAAATCGCGAAGGAAAATATGGATGTCGTGACCGAGTCACGGCTTGGCTCAAATGTCAGCACTGATGAGACTTGAATGTCAGCACTGATCGGGAGTCAGCTGTTCTGCCGTGTTTTATGTTTTGTGAATTTAATTAATTGTAAATTGTTTAACGAAAATCACGATTTCCTGCTTTAATTATGTAGGTTTCGAATTATTAAATTGCGGAAAGCCAATCGGAGTGGCTGCAATTAATTTTGTGTGGGTGAATTCAAATTGTATGTGGACATATGTATGTATGTACATATGAGATGGTTACCGCGGCAAAAATTAAATTGTATGTACATACATATGTATGTATGGATGTAAAAATTATTTGACATAAATAATTTATGCCGATGGACTAATGATCAGCCCGTGAAGTGTACTTTACACTTTAAGTAAAGGTAAGTGGTACTTTATAAATTCATTCTCGATTATTAAACACCTTTACTTGCAGGTTAGAAAACAGCTGTTTTTACATGTAGGTATGTATGTATGTATATGTGTGTATATACATACATATGTATTGCTATGCAATTGGACTTTTGGACAATCAGAATTTCGAAGAATGAAAAAAATGCACTTCCTAAACACAAAAATAGTCGGGAAATACCATGTGACCCTTGGAACAGGTCAGGTATGTACATACAAGTATACAGAAGTGTGTAGGTCGCTATGGAAGAGCGGGAACCTCACACTTTTGTAAGTTTGTAATGGGATATAATAAGAAATGTTGTACTTATCAGGAATTCCGGCGATGCAAGCTGGAATAGCGGAAGGATATCCGGCTCGAAGGACCAATGTTTGTGGAGGGGCGGAAGGACCAGAATAAGCCTGAAGTGATTGCGGGTGCCAATTTCTGCAGGGGTCTGGTGAGTGAGTAATGCAATTAAAACGCGCGAGAACTTCATTTAAGGTTAATTCTGGTTTATTTCTATTTATGTTACATGTTAGGTGTCCGACACACACGAGAATGTTTCGGGTTGAAAACAGGTATATTATCGAAAGCAATGAAAGAACGGGTGTTCGGGTTAGATGTTCGTACTGGATTGAATATGGCGATTTACAGGAGAACCCTTCGTCACCCTCCTCAGTGTGCCCGAATTCGGTTTTGGAAAAAACCCTACCCCTCACTCTCTGCTGTTCACCCGGTGGCGTGAACACTAGATAATTGGCAAACATCATGCGAGGCAACTTGTTTGTGTATTTATTAATTTCAGAAGATTTTAGTACAGTACAAGTACAAGTACAGTACACTTTTGTTCTATAAAGTTTTAAGGATGAGATTGAAAAACAAATAAAATAAGCTAACTTTAACTGCAATTGACTGCAACGAAGTTTATAGGGTATATAAACTTCGTTGCAGTCAAAGTTAGCTTATTTTTTATTTGTTTTTCAATCTCATCCTTAAAACTTTCTTAAAACTTTCTGCAAGGGTTTGCAGTGCGATCCTTTTTAAAATCTTTATTTTTTTGCATAAGTTACGTTTCTCAAAGATTTCTGTATTTCATACGATTTTTCTATATCATTCGAAATTTCTTACTAAGCCTATTTTATAAAGACTTTTCCCCAGAAGAAGTTCGAACCGGTTCCTCGTTGTTCAGTTGACTAAATGACTCGGCCACTTAGACAACTCATATACCGAGGATTGCTAGTTAGAAATATAAATTTAAAATAGAAAGCATTATGATAAGAATACAATAAAGTGTAAAATAACATGGATTAGTTATACTTTATTGATTAGTTGTTTTTAAAAGGAAAAGGGATGAACCAGAAATATAAGTTTTTTTCGTGTATTTCTAACCCATTTGTTCATGGGGCTCGGCACAAAATTAATCCATCATTAAAATGTCAAACCTCTATATTCATATCAAGAGTAAAAAAGAGATACAAATACAGACAACGCCAAACACCCCCTTTACAGCACTCTTGTTCCAGCCCTTCTCTTAATGCTGTGAAGTGCTGGGCAAATTAAATACAATTACGGCAAAATAATTGCCAACCAACGACAAAACGTAACAAACAACTCATAAACGGGTTTCTTCGGTTTAGAATGTTGTTTGATTTGGCCAACGGCATTCCATTTCCTCTTGTGCGGGTGTTGGCCACGTTCTATATAAATCAGTTTTGCGCATTCTAATTGTCGGGCCAAGGTGTCCTTGTACACAAAAAAACAAAACAAAAAAATTGAAATGATTGATTAGCATAAATATTTCTTGGCCGAAAGGCGGATATCATATTTGTATCATGTCGGAATGACTCGTTTGGATATGTTGGCAAAATCCAAAACCAGATAGCAAACGAAATCAAAAATAAACGCTTTTAAAACTGGTTCGAATATCTTTCTTTTATTATTTGCATTATTGTATGAAACCTGCTCAGACCAGTGACAGTAAAACTGTAGCTGTAATTAAAGTGGATTTTCGGGTGGACACACTCAAACACTCTGACACACAGAGTGCAAATGCACTTCAAACTGTTGCACTTATTTTTCAAACGTTTATTTAAACTGGGTGAGCAGGTGCTTAGTTAACCGAATTTGTTATAATCCGATTATTTTTCTTCTGCAATCCATCATCGATCACCGGCTAACTCGCATGGCTCAGGAATGGATTCGACCTCGATGGATGGATTAATCGGGTAACAAAAAATTATACAAAAACATTACACTCGGACGGGAAGATGGACTATGGAATTAACAATTAGCTGGTATATTAACTAGGATCTACCCACCCTACCTTGGGCCCCGTACTCCCTGGCAGCCACCATGTTCTGTGGACTATCCCGTCGTCATCTCACCCCCACATAGACAAGACTCTACTCAGACATTTCTCCTTTTTTCATTACACATATATTATATTAAACAATTTCACTTTTTTTTTACAATATTGACTGAGCCTAACCAGGGTACCACTGGGACGTATACAAATATAAATTAAATAAATTATATAAATAAACAAAATACAATTACTTATTCTAACAGCCTAATGTTGAGGTTAAATGGAGAAAAAAACCTGGAGCACCCGGATCTGGGTGGCCGATTGGATCCCGTCGAATTGGCTGTCCGAAGGCTCCTGTGTGTGTCCGTCCTGCGTTTCGCATGCAATTCTTGGTCTTCAAGGATGGGATGCTCCTTCTAGGCACACGGACTTTTCAGTTTTTTTTTCTTCTTGCACAACTTAACAACTCCACGTGCCTTCTAGAACTTAACTCCTCTTTTTATACCCTTGCAAAAAGGGTATATTAATTTTGGTCAGAAGTGTGCAACGCATAGAAGGAAGCATTTCCGACCATATAAAGTATATATATTCTTGATCAGCATGACGAGACGAGTTCATATAGCCATGTCCGTCCGTCCGTCCGTCCGTCCGTCCGTCCGACTGTCCGTCTGTCCGTCCGTCTGGATCAACGCAAACTCCTCCTAGACCGTTGGAGCTACAGAGCTGAAATTTTGCATGTAGGCTTGTATATACTGCAGGCGTTGTATATCTCGGATTCAGCCGGATCGGATCACTATATCATATAGCTCCCATACAAATGACAAAGTCACAAACAGTGACTTTTCTCAATAACTTCGTTATTTTCTGAGCTATTGTCATGAAATTTAGTATTAGTGAGTTAATTACACATATAAACGACTGTGCCAAATTTGTTCAAGATCGGGTGTCTATATCATATAGCTCCCATAGGAACGATCTTTCGAAAACAGTGACTTTTGCCAATAACTTCGTCACTTTTGACGCGATTGCTTTCAAATTAAACATTTGTTAGTTTAATATATCTGTTAATGACTGTGAAGAATTTGATAAAGATCGGGTGACTATATCATATAGCTCCCATAGGAACGATCGGTCGAAAACAGTGACTTTTGTCAATAACTTCGTTATTTCCTATGCTAAGATTGTAGGCCGTTCTTTCGGACGCATTAGCCCTTTTAGCTTAAACGTTTTTTCCACTTCGATGGCTATAAAGGTAAGGAAAGAGTTACCAAAAAAGTTGCAAGGGTATACAAACTTTGACGCGGTCGAAGTTAGCCCCGGCCCTCTGGTTTTTTCTTCGTACTCTTCCTCTTTTTTTCCAAAAAAGACTCAACTCCTCCACTCTCTTAGATTCCTAAAAATTCAAATTTTGTTCCCGGATTTGGAACCGCTCCCAGAACTAGCTCGGTGTTCTTGGTTTTTTTCGCGCCAAATTCCCAGCTAATTTTCTAGGTAACGAGCCAGCCCCATCGATAACAGCTGTATTGTTGTTTATCAATTATTTGGCCCATAACAGCACACTTCGGTTTTCGGTCTTACAAGGAAACAGGAGTGAAAAATGGGCCTTGTGGGAGATACCTTCTCTCAGTCAGCCGATCATATTTCTCCGCCACAATCATTAGTTAGCCGGGCTAAACTACAGGCATCTGCATCTACTGCTTCAAGTCCTTGGCGTGGAAAACTCCCAATCGGATGCCATGTAAGTTCTCTAATTATACCCTTGCAAAAAGGGTATATTAGTTTTGGTCAGAAGTGTGCAACGCATAGAAGGAAGCATTTCCGACCATATAAAGTATATATATTCTTGATCAGCACGACGAGACGAGTCGAAATAGCCATGTCCGTCCGTCCGTCCGTCCGTCCGTCCGACCGTCCGTCTGTCCGGCTGTCCGTCCGTCCGTCCGTCTGGATCAACGCAAACTCCTCCTAGACCGTAAAAGCTACAGAGCTGAAATTTTGCATGTAGGCTTGTATATACTGCAGTCGTTGTATATCTCGGATTCAGCCGGATCGGATCACTATATCATATAGCTCCCATACAAATGGCAAAGTCACGAACAGTGACTTTTCTCAATAACTTTGTTATTTTCTGAGCTATTGTCATGAAATTGAATTGGTGAATTAATTACACATATAAACGACTGTGCTAAATTTGATCAAGACCGGGTGACTATATCATATAGCTCCCATAGAAACGATCTTTCGAAAACAGTGACTTTTGTCAATAACTTCGTTACTTTTGTTACTATATCATATAGCTCCCATAGGAACGATCGGTGGAAAACAGTGACTTTGATCAAATCTTCGTTATTTCCTATACTAAGATTGTAGGCCGTTCTTTCGCAAATGTTAGCCTTTTTAGCTTGAACGTTTTTCCACTTTGATGGCTTTAGGTAAGGAAAGAGTTACCATAAAAGTTGCAAGGGTATACAAACTTTGACGCGGTCGAAGTTAGCCCCGGCCCTCTGGTTCATACATGTTTTTGCACACTGGTCTCATTATCCTGCATCGAGAATACCTTTTGCAGAATTTTGCATTTATATTTCGCCTGAAGTCGCTGAGAACGAAGTTGCGCTTCCACACCTCCTGTCCTGGTCGGTATTGTATCTCCCTAGCTGTGATCCTCGCCAACATGTGTTCTTATCGCCGTCAAAATAGACTGATTCACCCGCTCCGACGCGTTTGCTTGGGGTGAATAGGCTGCTGTCCGCGTATGTGTGATCCCGAAATGGGACACCATTTCTCGAACTCCTTGGAGGTAAACTGTTTCCCGTTGTCGGTGTGTACTATCTCCGGTACTCCAAACGTGTTAAAGAGTTCCTCCCTCAAGAACTTTATTGTCGCTGCGGACGTCGCTTTTGGCATAGTTTTGAGCCACACAAACTTAGTAAAGTGGTCCAACACTATTAGAATATAGGCATTACTTTTTCGGGATCGTGGATATTTGCCCAGGAAGTCCAGATACAGCTTCTGTATCGGCCGCGACGTGCACACCTCTGCTCCCATAGTTGGTCTGGTCGTCTGCGTGGTATGTTTCGCCTCCTTACACGTATCACATGCAGCAATGTAATTTTTGACTTGCACGGCCATTCGTGGCCAATAGTAAAACTGTTTAAGCCTGCCGAGCGTTCGTGCGACTCCACCGTGCATTGCCTCTTCGCTATAATGCGCTTGCTGTATGAGTGTATGGGTCGATGCCTCTGGTATCCACAATTTCCACGCCACATCCCCGATTTCATTATCGGTAATCCGTATCCTCTTCAGTACCAATCCGTCCTCTGCATGTAGGTCCGGAAATTTATCTGGATTGGACAGCACGCACTTGTATCGTTGCCGGTACTCCTCGCTCTCAAATTCGGTAGTCTCAAAATCAAAAAAAATTCAATTCCTCGATTACCGCGGTCCACGACAACATATCTGCCACAACGTTGTCCTTTCCTTTCTTATGCTCTATCACGAAATCGTATGACTGCAATGCCAATGACCAGCGAGCTAATCTCCCATTTAAATCTTTCAGCGTCATCAACCACTGGAGACTCGAATGATCTGTGATGACGGTAAACGGCATAAGCTCTACATATGGACGGAATCTCTCTATCGCCTTGACTGCTGCTAAACATTCCTTCTCCGTTACCGTATAATTTAACTGGGCTCCTCGTAGCTTCTGTGAAAAGAATGAGATAGGCCTCTCGTTTCCTTCGTCATCCTGCTGGAACAGGGCGGCTCCCAATCCTACATGGCTCGCATCACACTGAATGAAGAATCTGCGGCTAAAATCAGGATGTACTAATACTGGAGCGTTGGTTAGAGCTTGTTTTAGTAAATTAAATGACTCGGTAGCCTCCTTTGTTAACTTGAATTTTCCTTTTGATTTCAGGCCGGCCGTCCCTAAAAAGCTACGGAGCTGTCTCACGGTGTTTGGCAATGGAATTTCCGTGATCGCTTTATTTATTTTCCATCGGGATCTGTTTTTTATTTTCCATCTCCGATCACAAATCCCAGGTATTTAAGGAATCTGAAGCAAAATTTTGATTTTATTAATCCGATAGTTAGATTGGCCTTCTTCAAACATTCAGCTACTGCCTCCAGATGCTTCATGTGCTCTTCAAATGTGCGGGATATAATCAGAAGATCATCCAGATATACGAATACGTGGCTTCTCAAGCCTTGGGGGATGACCTTATCCATGGGCGGCACAAGCGCTGCGCCGCATTGCAAAGCCCGAAAGGCATTCTGCGGAACTGATACAGCGGGCGTCCCGGGATGGTAAACGCCGTGTATTTCCGACTTTCCACCTCCAACTCTACCTGCCAGAACGCGTGCCTTAGGTCAACACTACTAATGAAGATCGTATCCTCCACCCGGCTCAGAATGGACTCAATATTTTGCAACGGGTAAGCATCTTTGATTGTTACTTTATTCAATTTCCGTGCATCTAAACAAAGTCTATTTTTCCCAGGTTTCTGCACCAATGTTACCCTATTGTTCCACGGGCTTTCGCTCAGTTTGATCACTCCCAATTTGAGCATTTCGTCGACCTCTTGGAACAACAACTTCTGCTTTGGTGGTGATACTGGATAGAATCTCTCTTTCACTGGCACTGTATCCAGCAGTTGGATCGTGTGCTCTTCTAATGTGGTACGTCCGAGTCCGCCTGAAACTTCTCACAGACTTCTGCCAGGACCTCTTGTTGCGTCTCGTTGAGGACATGTGGTTCCATCGGCTCCTTTTTGGAATTAAACTCCTCATCCTCGATGGACAACTCCTCTACTCCCAAGAGATCAGGTGCGAGCTCGAATTTGCGGCAGAAATCTATGCCTTTGACGCAGTGACGGGCACAGGTACAGCGTCATTTCTTGTATTCTACCTCGATACGTAATATGCATTATATTATTATAATATTTCCCGTTATAGCATGATTCACTCCTCCTGCCGTTTGAACTTTCGAGTAAGATGTTTTTCTTTTTAATTCCAGTTTATTCACCAGCTCTTCACATCCGTCGCCCAGGAAACTCACTGAAGCTCCCGTGTCTAGCAGACCTTCTACGTGAAACTATTGCATCTTTACCGTAGCGAATGCCTGATTCTGCTTTTGCCTTGACACTGCTTCTAAGGCCGAACAAACCTCTTGGCGTTTTGTTCTTCGTTGTCTGTACCGCTCTCTCACACGCTTGACTCGGCTAGATATGGCCTTTTTCCTATTGGTTCCTTCTACCAATCCAAATGGGTTCCGTTTTTCACTAAATTGCTGGTAAGAATATGCTGATATGGGTAGGTTAGATTGTTTATATTCTAATTTATTATATATTGGCCTTAATCTATTAACAATATCTATTTCTAACATGCAATTTTTGGATGTTTTCACTCGTTCTTCCGCGGCATTGAGCGCAACTCCTCCCTTGTTTTGCTCCGCATCGCGTTTCCCGCCTGGCATTTGGGGCATTTGGGTAACACTACTCCTGGTAGTCCGCATTTGTAGCAGAATATCTTGCGAACTACACTCTTGCACTCCCAAAATGTATGGCCCTTCTCCGCACAGTTCCAACAGGCGAGTTCTGGCCGATCCTTGCTGCCTTCGCGTGGCTTATACACCGCTTCAACAAACTCCACTTCATGACCTTCGGGTTCGGCCAAAACCGCTTCATGTAGTTGATGCCGATCCCTCTGCACTCTATGCGGCTCCGCTCCTCCCGCTACACGAGACCATCTAGTTGCTAAGAGTCTCTCCGCCTCATGACATTCCTCTCGCAACTTCTCCAGGTTTGTTATCCATATTGGATAAATAATTTTTGATATACTGTCTTTGATATTAACCTTAATTACTCTGATCAGGTCATGGTCCGAGGAGTTGCTTTCTAAGCGTGATCGGAGGCTAAACATCGCTTGGAGGTATTCATCCACGCTTTCTCCTGTCCTTTGTCGCCTCTCTCTCAACTCACGTTCCCGCTCAAAGTTTGATCGTTGCGTCTGGAATCTCTGCTGCAGTGCGTGCTTCATATTTGGCCAATCTGCTGGTCCTGCCGAGCGTACGTGCATCCAGTACCAGTCCTTGGCCTGCCCTTCTACCAAGCAGTGGAAATCTTGCAGTACTTCGCCCCAACTTACTTGGTACACCGTCTGTAAGTGCTCCAGACGAAATATAAATTCATTTACTGGCATTCCTTTTGATCCTCCATCAAAAACCAGACCCCATCTTCTCGGATGTACCATTTCGGGACGTTGTTCCGTTGTTATTGGCACTCAAGATTGTTGCCTCGTATCTTCAGGCCAATGCCAGGAAGATTGTTGTGGTGGACGACTTTCCAGATTCTCACGTTGCTGTCGCTCCAATACTCGTTGATCTATGGCTTCTGTAGGATGGATTGAAGCCCTCTCTCCTTGGACATTGGTGGATCTCATCGTGGTGGATTGCTGAGCCGCTCCTTGAACCGCCTCCCGAATCTGCTTCATAAAATCTAGCATCTCTTGGCGAATTTGTGATTGCAATCGAGAGTTCTCTGCTGACATTGTCGCTCGGTACGTCTCTTCCGCCTGTGCTACAGCTAGATTTATAGCCGATGTGATTTCCGTCGGTAGGGCTGGCCGTGGGTTTTCCGGTCCCATATATGATCCACCTTCTCGTGCCTGGTGAATCATTCTTGTTCCCATATTATGTTTTGGGATTGCCCCGCTGCCCCCTACGGCACCCATCCTCTTCGTTGATCTTTCGGTCTGTTGACATGTTGAAGTCTGTCGGCGGTGAAACGTTTGAAATTCGTGAGTCTGCACGGTTTTCTGATTGGGATCGAGTTATTGGCGGACCCATTACCTCTGTTCCTCTATTCTTTAAGTATTCCGAGCTTCTTCTAAATTTTCTGATTTTTGATATCCTATCTCTTTCTTCTACTGACATTCCTTTCTATTTGTTCTATACTTTGATTGTTTCTTTTTTTTCTTTTTCTTTTTATTTATTCTTTGTTAATGGAGGTGAGATGATTCCAGAACTTTAATCCCCTGAACTTGATCCTATTTGTTTGATTTTAATTTCCTCTGTACTCATCATTCCGTACTATTGACCTTTACCATTTCAACAAATCATTTCAGGTCGGACATCTATGTGATCTCTTCTTTGAAATCTCCACGGTTCACGGCTGAATTGCTTCTATGCTGATTCTGGTCTTAGATAAGTATCTGGTCTTATATCGTGCTACTTCAATATTAAAAAGGATCTGTTTCTCTTCTTTCTTTTTCAGAACCAGACTAAGCTATGCCTTCTTAATGCTAGCAGTACTTGGGACATTTAATTTGTTATACTCTTCCGTTTGTTTCTTTGTTTAAATTTTTATTTTTTTAATTGGGCGCCATTTGTTATAATCCGATTATTTCTCTTCTGCAATCCATCATCGATCACCGGCTAACTCGCATGGCTCAGGAATGGATTCGACCTCGATGGATGGATTAATCGGGTAACCAAAAATTATACAAAAAACATTACACTCGGACGGGAAGATGGACTATGGAATTAACAATTAGCTGGTATATTAACTAGGATCTACCCACCCTACCTTGGGCCCCGTACTCCCTGGCAGCCCCCATGTTCTGTGGACTAGACCACACATAGACAAGACTCTACTCAGACATTTCTCCTTTTTTCATTACACATATATTATATTAAACAATTTCACTTTTTTTTTACAATATTGACTGAGCCTAACCAGGGTACCACTGGGACGTATACAAATATAAATTAAATAAATTATATAAATAAACAAAATACAATTACTTATTCTAACAGCCTAATGTTGAGGTTAAATGGAGAAAAAAAACCTGGAGCACCCGGATCTGGGTGGCCGATTGGATCCCGTCGAATTGGCTGTCCGAAGGCTCCTGTGTGTGTCCGTCCTGCGTCTCGCATGCAATTCTTGGTCTTCAAGGATGGGTGGGATGCTCCTTCTAGGCACACGCACTTTTCAGTTTTTTTTTCTTCTTGCACAACTTAACAACTCCACGTGCCTTCTAGAACTTAACTCCTCTTTTTTTTTCTTCGTCCTCTTCTTCTTTTTTCCAAAAAAGACTAACTCCTTTACTCTCTTAGATTCCTAAAAATTCAAATTTTGTTCCAGGAACCGGAACCGCTCCCAGAACTAGCTCGGTTCTCTTGGTTTTTTCGCGTCAAATTCCCAGCTAATTTTCCAGCCCCATTCGATGAAATCCGGTCCTAAATAATTTAAGCTCCTCGGGACGCCCAATCGAACTACCAAGCAACCAAATTTCCCCATTGTAAAGAGCAACAGATATAAAATTGCATTAACAATCCAGATGTTTACTTATTTTTAAATACAAATTTGGGTCGAAAAAAGTCATTATAGAAATTTTAAAAAATTTCTATAATCGTTGTCAATTCTAATGCAAAAAAATTTAATATATACGTAAGCCTTATTTCCTTTTATTTGCTTTGTCCTCATCTTTCTTCACCTTAACCAAAACTTTTTGGTCATTTCCAGTGATATTTATCTTGGTGTGTGCTTTTCGTATGGCCAGCTCTCGGGGATGTTTATTAACGATTTTCTTGAACTTTTCCAGTTGATCGACCTTTGCGGCCTTAAGCCATTCTTTTTTATTTCTTATTTTTTGTACTTCTTTACCATCTGACTTCAGGCTTTTGACCGCCATTTTTTTTACGTTATCGGCCACACGATGTTTTTTCTTGATACTTCTTGGTTTGGGAGTAGGACTTCTAGTGAGTGGGCGTACCTCACGGGAAACGTGGCCAAAAGGGGCAATCACTGCTACTTTCGTATTAGGCGAAAATACCGCCTTCTCCGTTTTGGTTCTAGGTTGAACTTTATCCGCTTTAAAACCTTTGAATTTTGGACGAGCATTAAATTTAGCACATTTTGGTGCATCCTTCCACTTTGGCTTGGGCTTCATAATTTGTCTGCGCCAATCTGTAGCCATTTTTTTGGGAACCTTCAGTTTTTGGGCAAATTTTTTAAACTTGCCGTTTTTGTTAAAGTTAGGCCAAAAGGGATTGGGCATTTTTATTTGAAATTTATTTTTACTTTAAATTTGTTTTAATTATTAGAACTATACTCTCGAGCACGATTTTCTAGAATGTGAAATATGGAAGTAGGAAATGAGGCAGGTAAACTAGGCAAATGGACATGGCCTACTTTTCACTTTTTATTTTTCACTCTCCCGCCTACTGCCTTTGTCGGTAAAGAACTGATTTTAGTCTATAATCTAGTTGTATTTACAGTGGAATATTGAGTTAATGGCTTTTAAGTGGCTCCACAATACCCGCAAGACCAGATTTATTCGATTGATGAGGATAAAGCACGTTCTTTAAAAAATCGTATTAACCATAACAACTTAGGAAAGCTTTTGGGGTTACTTCCTAATTATTACATATTTGGGTCTATTCAAGATAAACCTTTCCACCATTTACTTGGATATTCGTGCATCTACTTCTTATTCAAACTATCAAGTAAAAAAATATGACTTAAACTTACAATCAATTATACATATCGATTTCTGTCACTGCTCAAATGTAAAAATGTACATCAGTCTGCTAGCTAGAAAAATTGGCCATGTCCGCCTGTTTTTAGCTCTCTGAAAGCAATAGCTAATTGGATGAATTCCGGTCCAAAATAAGATGAGCTCCTCGGGACGCCCAATCGAACTACCAAGCAACCAAATTTCCCCATTGTAAAGAGCAAAAGATATAAAATTGCATTAACAATCCAGATGTTTACTTATTTTTAAATACAAATATGGGTCGAAAAAAGTAATTATAGAAATTTAAAAAAATTTATAGAATCGTTGTCAATTTTAATGCAAAAAAATTCAATATATACATAAGCCTTATTTTCTTTATTTGCTTTGTCCTATTCTTTCTTCACTTTAACCAAAACTTTTTGGTCATTTTTAGCAATATTTATCTTGGTGTGTCCTTTACGTATGGCCAGCTCTCGGGATGTTTATTAACGATTTTCTTGAACTTTTCCAGTTGATCGACCTTAGTTGCGGCCTTAAGCCATTCTTTTTTATTTCTTATTTTTTGTACTTCTTTACCATCTGACTTCAGGCTTTTGACCGCCATTTTTTTCACGTTATCGGCCACACGATGTTTTTTCTTGATACTCCTTGGTTTGGGAGTAGGACTTCTAGTGAGTGGGCGTACCTCACGGGAAACGTGGCCAAAAGGGGCAATCACTGCTACTTTCGTATTAGGCGAAAATACCGCCTGCTCCGTTTTGGTTCTAGGTTTAACTTTATCCGCTTTAAAACCTTTGAATTTTGGACGAGCATTAAATTTAGCACATTTTGGTGCATCCTTCCACTTTGGCTTGGGCTTCATAATTTGTCTGCGCCAATCTGTAGCCATTTTTTTGGGAACCTTCAGTTTTTGGGCAAATTGTTTAAACTTGCCGTTTTTGTTAAAGTTTTGTAAAGGCAATAGGGATTGGGCATTTTTATTTGAAATTTATTTTTACTTTAAATTTGTTTTAATTATTAGAACTATACTCTCGAGCACGATTTTCTAGAATGTGAAATATGGAAGTAGGAAATGAGGCAGGTAAACTAGGCAAATGGACATGGCCTACTTTTCACTTTTTATTTTTCAATCTCCCGCCTACTGCCTTTGTCGGTAAAGAACTGATTTTAGTCTATAATCTAGTTGTATTTACAGTGGAATATTGAGTTAATGGCTTTTAAGTGGCTCCACAATACCCGCAAGACCAGATTTATTCGATTGATGAGGATAAAGCACGTTCTTTAAAAAATCGTATTAAACACTTTTTATATTGTTACCATAACAACTTAGGAAAGCTTTTGGGGTTACTTCCTAATTATTACATATTTGGGTCTATTCAAGATAAACCTTTCCACCATTTACTTGGATATTCGTGCATCTACTTCTTATTCAAACTATCAAGTAAAAAAATATGACTTAAACTTATAATCAATTATACATATCGATTTCTGTCACTGCTCAAATGTAAAAATGTACATCAGTCTGCTAGCTAGAAAAATTGGCCATGTCCGCCTGTTTTTAGCTCTCTGAAAGCAATACCTAATTGGATGAATTCCGGTCCAAAATAAGATGAGCTCCTCGGGACGCCCAATCGAACTACCAAGCAACCAAATTTCCCCATTGTAAAGACCAAAGATATAAAATTGCATTAACAATCCAGATGTTTACTTATTTTCAAATACAAATATGGGTTGAAAAAAGTCATTATTTTCTTTTATTTGCTTTGTCCTCTTCTTTCTTCACTTTAACCAAAACTTTTTGGTCATTTTTAGCGATATTTATCTTGGTGTGTCCTTTTCGTATGGCCAGCTCTCGGGATGTTTATTAACGATTTTCTTGAACTTTTCCAGTTGATCGACCTTCGTTGCGGCCTTAAGCCATTCTTTTTTATTTCTTAATTTTTGTACTTCTTTACCAACTGACTTCAGGTTTTTGACCGCCATTTTTTTACGTTATCGGCCACACGATGTTTTTTCTTGATACTCCTTGGTTTGGAAGTCGGACTTCTACTGAGTGGGCGCACCTCACGGGAAACGTGGCCAAAAGGAGCCATCACCATTACTTTCGTATTAGGGGAAATTACCGCCTTTTTCGCTTCGATCTTAGGTTTAACTTTTTCCGCATTCAATTTAGCACATTTTGGTGCATCCTTCCACTTTGGAACCTTCAGTTTTTGGGCAAATTTTTTAAACTTGCCGTTTCCCGGTTTATTAAAGTTAGGCCAGTCAGGATTGGTCATTTTTACTTGAAATTTGTTTTTACATGAAATTTGTTTTAATTATTAGAACTATACTCTCGAGCACGATTTTATAGAATGTGAAATATCGGAGTAGGAAATGAGGCAGGTAAACAAGGCAAATGGACATGGCCTACTTTTCACTTTTTATTTTTCACTCTCCCGCCTACTGCCTTTGTCGGTCAGTGTCTGATCAGGATTTCATAATAATCTTTCTATTAACATATTTTAGTTGTGATTCTATTAAATATCTAGGTGTATTTACAGTGGAATATTGAGGGAATGGCTTTTAAGTGGCTCCACAACACACGCAAGACCAGATTTATTCGATTGATGAGGATAAAGTACGTTCTTTAAAAAATCGAATTAAACACTTATTCCATTGTTACCATAACAACTTAAGAAAGCTTTTGGCGTTACTTCCTAATTATTACATACTTGGGCCGAGTCAAGATAAACCTTTCCACCATTTACTTGGATATTCGTGCATCTACTTCTTATTCTAAGTATCAAGTAAAAAAATATAACTTAAACTTATAATCAATTATACATATAGATTTCTGTCACTGCTCAAATGTAAAAATGTACATCAGTCAGCTAGCTAGAAAAATTGGCCATGTCCGCCTGTTTTTAGCTCTCTGAAAGCAATAGTGTAGCAGGCTTGCTCACGTAAGACGGTAGTACCTCTCTCTCATGTCTCAGAGAGAGAACATGCTCGTCTCTAAATGAGAGCGAAGTACGAGAGAGCGTCGAGTCAGTCTGGGTTGAACGAGCTTGCGGATCGGTCGTGCTAATGAGGATAAAAATCATAGATTACATTTACTTATAATAAATATATATATATACAATTCAAACGAAACAGCCTATTACAATATCAGAAGTGGTCCTAACCCAAAACTATGAGTAACGCAGTTCAACTATCCGATTTTACCCTCGACCAACTAAAACAATGGCTATCAACTTTAAACATGCCAACAAACGGCTCAAGAAACGAATTAGTGTTTCGTTTGTGTAGGGTGCCAGTCGAAACACGTGGTCTTGCCCCACCTGGTTGGAACGAACATGATAATTTAGACGACATCCAATTGATGCCTAACCCAGACCAATTAAATGAAGCGTCAATTGGCGACGCAATTCCGAGAAGCGTACAACAAGAAGCGGTAAACTCCAATTTCAACAACAACAACGATGTCGCGTTGGTTCAACAATTACTACAACAACTTCAACTGCTGATTCCTAGAATCGAGCATGGCCACGATTTGGGCAGATCTTTCCAGAATTCGGAAAACAATGGCAACGCCACTGGCAATGTTATCGATAACAACGTAGCTAATGAGAATATCGATGACAGCAGCATTCCCATCAATGGCAACGCCACAGTCGAAGCCACCAACCAATACTCTGGCAACTCAAACGGCGAATCGATGGGTATAGCTTTTTCACTGGCGAAGGAAGTATTGATGGACTTCAATGGCGAATCGTGCTCCAAAAAGTGGGTGGCTCAGCTTAAAAATATCGGTGAAGTGTATAACATAGGCAACACTCACTTACGAATGCTATTCATTTGCAAGATGAAAGGCAAGGCGCATTCATGGCTTCATTCGGAGGTTACACGTATTCGCGAGCCAGTAGCAGTACTATGCGAACAGTTAATGGCAGCTTTTGGAGAGAAGATGTCCAAGTCACAAATGCGTCGTCATTTCGAACAGCGTAATTGGAAGTTTGGCGAAAAGTTTGCAGTTTATCTGGACGACAAACTAATGTTAGCCAACAATATTAACATCGATGAAGAGGAGCTCCTTGATAAAGTTATCGAGGGTATACCTGACAAGGGATTACGCACTCAAGCACGGATCCAATGTTTCGCCAACCCTAAGCAGATGTTAGCTGCTTTCGCTGAGATACATCTAGAGGACATTCGACGCGCAACTAAAGATGAAAACGAAACTAGCAGAGCAAACAAGCTCCAAGAGATGCGCTGTCGTAGATGTAACATTAGAGGACACCTGGTGAAGGACTGCAACAGGCCGGACCGTGTACCAGGCTCTTGTTTCATCTGTGGATCAATGGAGCATTGGGCAGCCAAATGTCCAGATAGGAAGGGCAGCCGTGAAACTAATGGACTCAACCGTACGAACCAGAGCAGCAACAATTTCGTAAGAGAATTCATTATACATTTTGTAGATTCGCCAAGTAATTCCTTTATTGCAGCGTGCCTCATAGATTCGGGGAGTCCAGTTTCCTTAATCAAGAAGAAACATTTACCTAATCATTCATATCTTTATTCTGTCGAGCAATCTTATCAAGGGCTAAATGGAAGTCCTCTCATTACATTGGGAAAATTACTATGTTACGTTGTGAAAAATTCAATAAAGATTTACTTTTATTTACTCGTTATCCCAGACGAATCTATGAGTCGCGATGTAATTTTTGGAAGGGATTTTTTGACATCATGTAATCTTAAATTAGATTTAGATTCTTTTGAAAAAAGTGCGCTAGTAACTTCTCAAAGCCACGATAACGTAAGAAAAGTTAATTTTAAAGAAATTGGAATGTTGACGTCAGAACATATGGAAAATGAAATTGTTAATATAAGTGTAACGGGTAATACAGAAAACGAAAATATTAGTGCAAATGATAAAATTAATACAGAAAATGTTAATGCAGATAAGGAAATTATTGAATACAATGTTATTAACAAAAGGACATGCATAGACAAAGAAATGACTTTAGAGTTTGAAAAGAATATCATTAAAGGTACAAATGAGGAAAAGTATAGGATTGAAGAAATTAAATTAAAGGAACCCCGTAGTGAGTCTGAAACAAATATGGAAGATAACTTTGAGAGGAGAATGTTAGAAATTTTTTACATCGACAATGAAAACCCAGAACCAGAATACGTGATCGGTGAAAACATAGATTATAAAACGGCTAAGAGTTTTAATAAGCTAGTCAGGGATAGGTATGTGAATGCGCAAAGACCGGATAAACCGAATATCAGATGTGAAATGAAATTAAACCTAGAAAATTGCAAACCATTTAGTTATGCACCAAGACGGTTATCATATTCTGAAAAGGAAAAACTACAGAAATTGTTAGATGAATATATAGGAGAAGAAATTATCAGACCAAGCGATTCGGAGTATGCGTCTCCAGTAGTGTTAGTGAAAAAGAAAACAGGGGACATCAGATTATGCATAGATTTCCGAAAACGATCTATTAGACAGACTAGTCAACAAACGTGTTTTTTCCAAATTAGATCTTAAAAATGGGTATTTTCATGTATTCGTCGATAAAGAGTCAGTAAAATACACGTCTTTCATCACGCCGCTTGGTCAATACGAGTTCCTAAGAATGCCAATGGGGATCAAGAATGCATCACATGTTTTCCAAAGGTTTATAAACCGAATTTTTGAAGACATGATCAGAAAAGGGCAGGTCCTAGTATACATGGATGATATAATGATAGCCAGTGCAAATACAACCGAGCACCTACAGACTCTAGAAGAAGTTTTTGATAGGTTAGTAAGAAACAAATTAAAACTACGAATGGACAAATGCGAGTTTTTCATGTCAAGTATAAAATACCTGGGATATAAAATCACAGAAAACAAAATATGTGCTGACGATAAAGGTTTGGATGCAGTAAAAAACTTTCCAGTGCCAGGCAATGTACACGCAGTGAAAAGTTTCTTAGGTTTGTGCTCATACTTTAGAATATTTATAAAAGACTTTTCCATAATCGCTAAACCTATGTACGACTTGATGAAAAAAGACAAAGAATTTCAATTCGGAAAAGAGGAATTAGAATGCTTTCTCAACTTGAAGCAAATACTATTGGAAGCACCAGTATTGGCGATATTTGACCCCAGAGACGATACAGAGCTTCATTGTGATGCAAGCGCATTAGGTTTTGGGGCGGTCTTATTACAAAAGAAAGCGGATAAAAAACTACACCCAATATTTTATTTTTCGAAGAGAACAAGCGAGGTTGAGTCGAAGTATCACAGTTTTGAACTCGAAACGTTAGCGATTGTGTACTCCCTGCGCAGATTTAGGATTTATTTATGTCCAAGGAAAGAAATTTAAAATTTTAACTGACTGCAATTCTCTGACTCTTACACTAAATAAGATAGAATTAAACCCTAGGATCGCGAGATGGGCCCTTGAACTCCAAGAGTACGACTACGAGTTAGCGCATAGATCATGGAAGCAAATGCAGCACGTAGACGCGTTAAGCAGATGCACCAATATCATGGTAATAGAACCGAATAGCTTCGAGCACAACCTAGTTATTTGCCAAGCAAAAGACTTAGAACTGAAAAAAATAAAGGAAATGCTAGAAAAATCAGAGCACAAATTGTTTGAAATGAGAAACGGAGTATTATACCGAAAGTCCAATGACAAGAAAATATTGTTCTACGTTCCAAAAGAAATGGAAAATCACGTTTTATACAAATACCACGACGAATTAGGCCATGTAGGTAGAGACAAAATGTTGGACGCAATAGGCAAAAGTTATTGGTTCCCAAGTCTTAAGGATAAAGCAACGAGACATATAGAAAATTGTCTGAGATGCATAGCATTCTCACCTAAATGCGGCAAAGGCGATGGATTTCTCAACAGTATACCGAAAGGCGATAAACCTTTCGAGTTAATCCATATCGATCACTATGGACCAATAGAAGCTGGAAGGTCTAAAAAACACATATTTGCAGTAGTAGACGGTTTTACGAAATTCGTTAGGCTATATACAACAAAAACCACAAAAACAAAAGAAGCAATAAATGCTTTAAAAGCGTATTTTAGAAGCTATAGAAGGCCGAAATGCATAATATCTGACAGAGGGAGTTGTTTCACTTCGTCTGAATTCGAATCTTTTTTGGTTGAACAAAAGGTGCAGCACGTTAAAATAGCAACGGGTTCCCCTCAGGCCAATGGGCAAGTAGAAAGAATAAACAGGAGTCTAGGGCCTATGCTGGCAAAGTTGACAGATCCAGATAAGGGGAATTACTGGGATACAGTTGTCGAAAACGTAGAGTATGCTTTAAGTAATACAATTCACAGAAGTATAAAACAGTACCCCAGTATAATGTTATTTGGCATAGAACAAAGAGGAGTAGTTACAGACGAACTGAAGGAAGAGATTAAAGAGCTAAGAAATACAGAAAATCAAATAAACCTTGAAATGATAAGAAAGAATGCAGCGTTAAACCAGCAAAAAGCACAAGCATACAATGAAAGGTATTACAATAGTAAAAGAACAGGGCAAAAAGTATATAAAATAGGGGACTATGTCATGGTTAAAAATTTCGACAGTACAACGGGAATATCTCGAAAATTAATACCAAAAAACAAAGGACCATATGTAGTAGATAAAGTCCTGAAAAACAACAGATTTTTACTGAAAGATGTAGAGGGATTTCAACTTTCCCGTAACCCTTATCAGGGAGTATGGTGTGGCCAAAATATTAAGCCCTGGTTAAGAACTTGAAATAGTTGACTTTAATGTAATCATAAACTTTTGTTTTAATAATTGATGTAAGATATAAATAAAAGAAAAAATGTATGTAATAGTTTGTAAAATATAAACAAAAAAAAATGTATAGCTCGTAAGATATGAAATAATGTATACCACCTACGGCCGAATTGTAGCAGGCTTGCTCACGTAAGACGGTAGTACCTCTCTCTCATGTCTCAGAGAGAGAACATGCTCGTCGTTCTCTAAATGAGAGCGAAGTACGAGAGAGCGTCGAGTCAGTCTGGGTTGAACGAGCTTGCGGATCGGTCGTGCTAACGAGGATAAAAATCATAGATTACATTTACTTATAATAAATATATATATATACAATTCAAACGAAACAGCCTATTACAATAGCTAATTGGATGAATTCCGGTCCAAAATAAGATGAGCTCCTCGGGACGCCCAATCGAACTACCAAGCAACCAAATTTCCAAAAAAATTTCTATAATCGTTGTCAATTCTATTCATCTTTCTTCACCTTAACCAAAACTTTTTGGTCATTTCCAGTGATATTTATCTTGGTGTGTCCTTTTCGTATGGCCAGCTCTCGGGGATGTTTATTAACGATTTTCTTGAACTTTTCCAGTTGATCGACCTTAGCTGCGGCCTTAAGCCATTCTTTTTTATTTCTTATTTTTTGTACTTCTTTACCATCTTCAGGCTTTTGACCGCCATTTTTTTCACGTTATCGGCCACACGATGTTTTTTCTTGATACTCCTTGGTTTGGAAGTCGGATTTCTAGAGAGTGGGCGCACCTTACGGGAAACGTGGCCAAAAGGAGCCATCACCATTACTTTCGTATTAGTGGAAATTACCGCCTTTTTCGCTTCGATCTTAGGTTTAACTTTTTCCGCATTCAATTTAGCACATTTTGGTGCATCCTTCCACTTTGGCGCCAATCTAAGGCCATCTTTGGAACCTTCAGTTTTTGGGCAAATTTTTTAAACTTGCCGTTTCCCGGTTTATTAAAGTTAGGCCAGTCAGGATTGGTCATTTTTACTTGAAATTTGTTTTTACTTGAAATTTGTTTTAATTATTAGAACTATACTCTCGAGCACGATTTTCTAGAATGTGAAATATGGAAGTAGGAAATGAGGCAGGTAAACTAGGCAAATGGACATGGCCTACTTTTCAATTTTTATTTTTCACTCTCCCGCCTACTGCCTTTGTCGGTAAAGAACTGATTTTAGTCTATAATCTAGTTGTATTTACAGTGGAATATTGAGTTAATGGCTTTTAAGTGGCTCTACAATACCCGCAAGACCAGATTTATTCGATTGATGAGGATAAAGCACGTTCTTTAAAAAATCGTATTAAACACTTTTTATATTGTTACCATAACAACTTAGGAAAGCTTTTGGGGTTACTTCCTAATTATTACATATTTGGGTCTATTCAAGATAAACCTTTCCACCATTTACTTGGATATTCGTGCATCTACTTCTTATTCAAACTATCAAGTAAAAAAATATGACTTAAACTTATAATCAATTATACATATCGATTTCTGTCACTGCTCAAATGTAAAAATGTACATCAGTCTGCTAGCTAGAAAAATTGGCCATGTCCGCCTGTTTTTAGCTCTCTGAAAGCAATACCTAATTGGATGAATTCCGGTCCAAAATAAGATGAGCTCCTCGGGACGCCCAATCGAACTACCAAGCAACCAAATTTCCCCATTGTAAAGAGCAAAAGATATAAAATTGCATTAACAATCCAGATGTTTACTTATTTTCAAATACAAATATGGGTTGAAAAAAGTCATTACAGAAATTTTAAAAAATTTGTAGAATCGTTGTCATTTCTAATGCAAAAAAATTCAATATATACATAAGCCTTATTTTCTTTTATTTGCTTTGTCCTCTTCTTTCTTCACTTTAACCAAAACTTTTTGGTCATTTTTAGCGATATTTATCTTGGTGTGTCCTTTTCGTATGGCCAGCTCTCGGGGATGTTTATTAACGATTTTCTTGAACTTTTCCAGTTGATCGACCTTAGTTGCGGCCTTAAGCCATTCTTTTTTATTTCTTAATTTTTGTACTTCTTTACCAACTGACTTCAGGTTTTTGACCGCCATTTTTTTACGTTATCGGCCACACGATGTTTTTTCTTGATACTTTTTGGTTTGGAAGTCGGACTTCTACTGAGTGGGCGCACCTCACGGGAAACGTGGCCAAAAGGAGCCATCACCATTACTTTCGTATTAGGGGAAATTACCGCCTTTTTCGCTTCGATCTTAGGTTTAACTTTTTCCGCATTCAATTTAGCACAATTTGGTGCATCCTTCCACTTTGGAACCTTCAGTTTTTGGGCAAATTTTTTAAACTTGCCGTTTCCCGGTTTATTAAAGTTAGGCCAGTCAGGATTGGTCATTTTTACTTGAAATTTGTTTTTACTTGAAATTTGTTTTAATTATTAGAACTATACTCTCGAGCACGATTTTATAGAATGAGAAATATCGGAGTAGGAAATGAGGCAGGTAAACAAGGCAAATGGACATGGCCTACTTTTCACTTTTTATTTTTCACTCTCCCGCCTACTGCCTTTGTCGGTAAAGAACTGATTTTAGTCTATAATCTAGTTGTATTTACAGTGGAATATTGAGTTAATGGCTTTTAAGTGGCTCCACAATACCCGCAAGACCAGATTTATTCGATTGATGAGGATAAAGCACGTTCTTTAAAAAATCGTATTAAACACTTTTTATATTGTTACCATAACAACTTAGGAAAGCTTTTGGGGTTACTTTCTAATTATTACATATTTGGGTCTATTCAAGATAAACCTTTCCACCATTTACTTGGATATTCGTGCATCTACTTCTTATTCAAACTATCAAGTAAAAAAATATGACTTAAACTTATAATCAATTATACATATCGATTTCTGTCACTGCTCAAATGTAAAAATGTACATCAGTCTGCTAGCTAGAAAAATTGGCCATGTCCGCCTGTTTTTAGCTCTCTGAAAGCAATACCTAATTGGATGAATTCCGGTCCAAAATAAGATGAGCTCCTCGGGACGCCCAATCGAACTACCAAGCAACCAAATTTCCCCATTGTAAAGAGCAAAAGATATAAAATTGCATTAACAATCCAGATGTTTACTTATTTTCAAATACAAATATGGGTTGAAAAAAGTCATTACAGAAATTTTAAAAAATTTGTAGAATCGTTGTCATTTCTAATGCAAAAAAATTCAATATATACATAAGCCTTATTTTCTTTTATTTGCTTTGTCCTCTTCTTTCTTCACTTTAACCAAAACTTTTTGGTCATTTTTAGCGATATTTATCTTGGTGTGTCCTGTTCGTATGGCCAGCTCTCGGGGATGTTTATTAACGATTTTCTTGAACTTTTCCAGTTGATCGACCTTAGTTGCGGCCTTAAGCCATTCTTTTTTATTTCTTAATTTTTGTACTTCTTTACCAACTGACTTCAGGTTTTTGACCGCCATTTTTATACGTTATCGGCCACACGATGTTTTTTCTTGATACTCCTTGGTTTGGAAGTCGGACTTCTACTGAGTGGGCGCACCTCACGGGAAACGTGGCCAAAAGGAGCCATCACCATTACTTTCGTATTAGGGGAAATTACCGCCTTTTTCGCTTCGATCTTAGGTTTAACTTTTTCCGCATTCAATTTAGCACAATTTGGTGCATCCTTCCACTTTGGAACCTTCAGTTTTTGGGCAAATTTTTTAAACTTGCCGTTTCCCGGTTTATTAAAGTTAGGCCAGTCAGGATTGGTCATTTTTACTTGAAATTTGTTTTTACTTGAAATTTGTTTTAATTATTAGAACTATACTCTCGAGCACGATTTTATAGAATGAGAAATATCGGAGTAGGAAATGAGGCAGGTAAACAAGGCAAATGGACATGGCCTACTTTTCACTTTTTATTTTTCACTCTCCCGCCTACTGCCTTTGTCGGTAAAGAACTGATTTTAGTCTATAATCTAGTTGTATTTACAGTGGAATATTGAGTTAATGGCTTTTAAGTGGCTCCACAATACCCGCAAGACCAGATTTATTCGATTGATGAGGATAAAGCACGTTCTTTAAAAAATCGTATTAAACACTTTTTATATTGTTACCATAACAACTTAGGAAAGCTTTTGGGGTTACTTTCTAATTATTACATATTTGGGTCTATTCAAGATAAACCTTTCCACCATTTACTTGGATATTCGTGCATCTACTTCTTATTCAAACTGTCAAGTAAAATGAAGTAAGTAAGTCGTCTCGCCGACTTAGGTATACCATACACCAGTAAAGCAAATATTTCAACTTTATTAAACAAATGCATTTTCACTTGCTTCTTACAAGCATATCATAGTATCTCGCTCACTCAATCATACGAGCACCCTAGCGCCCCCACCAGCCAACGGCCAACTCCGGCCTTATGGAAAAACGTTTATATGCATAACTCGACTGTTTTGACTGTCCGATTTTGATCAAATTTGGTATTTTGCTAGATATTAGTATTAAATTTAAGTGTGCCAATTTCACCCTATGCGTGTATCGTATAAAAATATGACTTAAACTTATAATCAATTATACATATCGATTTCTGTCACTGCTCAAATGTAAAAATGTACATCAGTCTGCTAGCTAGAAAAATTGGCCATGTCCGCCTGTTTTTAGCTCTCTGAAAGCAATAGCTAATTGGATGAATTCCGGTCCAAAATAAGATGAGCTCCTCGGGACGCCCAATCGAACTACCAAGCAACCAAATTTCCCCATTGTAAAGAGCAAAAGATATAAAATTGCATTAACAATCCAGATGTTTACTTATTTTTAAATACAAATTTGGGTCGAAAAAAGTCATTATAGAAATTTAAAAAAATTTATAGAATCGTTGTCAATTCTAATGCAAAAAAATTCAATATATACGTAATCCTTATTTTCTTTTATTTGCTTTGTCCTCTTCTTTCTTCACTTTAACCAAAACTTTTTGGGTTTTTCTAGCGATATTTATCTTGGTGTGTCCTTTTCGTATGGCCAGCTCTCGGGGATGTTTATTAACGATTTTCTTGAACTTTTCCAGTTGATCGACCTTAGTTGCGGCCTTAAGCCATTCTTTTTTATTTCTTATTTTTTGTACTTCCGCCATTTTTTTACGTTATCGGCCACACGACGTTTTTTCTTGATACTCCTTGGTTTGGAAGTCGGACTTCTAGTGAGTGGGCGCACCTCACGGGAAACGTGGCCAAAAGGAGCCATCACCATTACTTTCGTATTAGGGGAAATTACCGCCTTTTTCGCTTCGATCTTAGGTTTAACTTTTTCCGCATTCAATTTAGCACATTTTGGTGCATCCTTCCACTTTGGCGCCAATCTAAGGCCATCTTTGGAACCTTCAGTTTTTGGGCAAATTTTTTAAACTTGCCGTTTCCCGGTTTATTAAAGTTAGGCCAGTCAGGATTGGTAATTTTTACTTGAAATTTGTTTTTACTTGAAATTTGTTTTAATTATTAGAACTATACTCTCGAGCACGATTTTCTAGAATGTGAAATATCGGAGTAGGAAATGAGGCAGGTAAACAAGGCAAATGGACATGGCCTACTTTTCACTTTTTATTTTTCACTCTCCCGCCTACTGCCTTTGTCGGTCAGTGTCTGATCAGGATTTCATAATAATCTTTCTATTAACATATTTTAGTTGTGATTCTATTAAATATTACATTTAAGTCTAATATATTATATCTTAATTTTATTTCTTTGAATGGTTAACACTAAAATACTGATTATAGTCTATAATCTAGTTGTATTTACAGTGGAATATTGAGGGAATGGCTTTTAAGTGGCTCCACAATACCCGCAAGACCAGATTTATTCGATTGATGGGGATAAAGCACGTTCTTTAAAAAATCGAATTAAACACTTATTCCATTGTTACCATAACAACTTAAAAAAGCTTTTGGGGTTACTTCCTAATTATTACATATTTGGGCCTAGTCAAGATATACCTTTCCACCATTTACTTGTATATTCGTGCAGCTACTTCTTATTCAAACTATCAAGTAAAAAAATATGACTTAAACTTATAACCAATTATACATATCGATTTCTGTCACTGCTCAAATGTAAAAATGTACATCAGTCTGCTAGCTAGGAAAATTGGCCATGTCCGCCTGTTTTTAGCTCTCTGAAAGCAATAGCTAATTGGATGAATTCCGGTCCAAAATAAGATGAGCTCCTCGGGACGCCCAATCGAACTACCAAGCAACCAAATTTCCCCATTGTAAAGAGCAAAAGATATAAAATTGCATTAACAATCCAGATGTTTACTTATTTTTAAATACAAATTTGGGTCGAAAAAAGTAATTATAGAAATTTAAAAAAATTTATAGAATCGTTGTCATTTCTAATGCAAAAAAATTCAATATATACATAAGCCTTTTCTTTTATTTGCTTTGTCCTCTTCTTTCTTCACTTTAACCAAAACTTTTTGGTCATTTTTAGCGATATTTATCTTGGTGTGTCCTTTCCGTATGGCCAGCTCTCGGGGATGTTTATTAACGATTTTCTTGAACTTTTCCAGTTGATCGACCTTAGTTGCGGCCTTAAGCCATTCTTTTTTATTTCTTATTTTTTGTACTTCTTTACCAACTGACTTCAGGTTTTTGACCGCCATTTTTTTACGTTATCGGCCACACGACGTTTTTTCTTGATACTCCTTGGTTTGGACTTCTAGACTTCTAGTGAGTGGGCGCACCTCACGGGAAACGTGGCCAAAAGGAGCCATCACCATTACTTTCGTATTAGGGGAAATTACCGCCTTTTTCGCTTCGATCTTAGGTTTAACTTTTTCCGCATTCAATTTAGCACATTTTGGTGCATCCTTCCACTTTGGCGCCAATCTAAGGCCATCTTTGGAACCTTCAGTTTTTGGGCAAATTTTTTAAACTTGCCGTTTCCCGGTTTATTAAAGTTAGGCCAGTCAGGATTGGTCATTTTTACTTGAAATTTGTTTTTACTTGAAATTTGTTTTAATTATTAGAACTATACTCTCGAGCACGATTTTCTAGAATGTGAAATATCGGAGTAGGAAATGAGGCAGGTAAACAAGGCAAATGGACATGGCCTACTTTTCACTTTTTATTTTTCACTCTCCCGCCTACTGCCTGTGTCGGTCAGTGTCTGATCAGGATTTCATAATAATCTTTCTATTAACATATTTTAGTTGTGATTCTATTAAATATTACATTTAAGTCTAATATATTATGTCTTCATTTTATTTCTTTGAATGGTTAACACTAAAATACTGATTATAGTCTATAATCTAGTTGTATTTACAGTGGAATATTGAGGGAATGGCTTTTAAGTGGCTCCACAATACCCGCAAGACCAGATTTATTCGATTGATGGGGATAAAGCACGTTCTTTAAAAAATCGAATTAAACACTTATTCCATTGTTACCATAACAACTTAAAAAAGCTTTTGGGGTTACTTCCTAATTATTACATATTTGGGCCTAGTCAAGATATACCTTTCCACCATTTACTTGTATATTCGTGCATCTACTTCTTATTCAAACTATTAAGTAAAAAAATATGACTTAAGCTTATAACCAATTATACATATCGATTTCTGTCACTGCTCAAATGTAAAAATGTACATCAGTCTGCTAGCTAGAAAAATTGGACATGTCCGCTTGTTTTTAGCTCTCTGAAAGCAATAGCTAATTGGATGAATTCCGGTCCAAAATAAGATGAGCTCCTCGGGACGCCCAATCGAACTACCAAGCAACCAAATTTCCCCATTGTAAAGAGCAAAAGATATAAAATTGCATTAACAATCCAGATGTTTACTTATTTTTAAATACAAATTTGGGTCGAAAAAAGTAATTATAGAAATTTAAAAAAATTTATAGAATCGTTGTCAATTCTAATGCAAAAAAATTCAATATATACGTAATCCTTATTTTCTTTTATTTGCTTTGTCCTCATCTTTCTTCACATTAACCAAAACTTTTTGGTCATTTCCAGTGATATTTATCTTGGTGTGTCCTTTTCGTATGGCCAGCTCTCGGGGATGTTTATTAACGATTTTCTTGAACTTTTCCAGTTGATCGACCTTAGTTGCGGCCTTAAGCCATTCTTTTTTATTTCTTATTTTTTGTACTTCTTTACCATCTGACTTCAGGCTTTTGACCGCCATTTTTTTCACGTTATCGGCCACACGATGTTTTTTCTTGATACTCCTTGGTTTGGGAGTAGGACTTCTAGTGAGTGGGCGTACCTCACGGGAAACGTGGCCAAAAGGGGCAATCACTGCTACTTTCGTATTAGGCGAAAATACCGCCTTCTCCGTTTTGGTTCTAGGTTTAACTTTATCCGCTTTAAAACCTTTTGAATTTTGGACGAGCATTAAATTTAGCACATTTTGGTGCATCCTTCCACTTTGGCTTGGGCTTCATAATTTGTCTGCGCCAATCTGTAGCCATTTTTTTGGGAACCTTCAGTTTTTGGGCAAATTGTTTAAACTTGCCGTTTTTGTTAAAGTTAGGCCAATAGGGATTGGGCATTTTTATTTGAAATTTATTTATACTTTAAATTTGTTTTAATTATTAGAACTATACTCTCGAGCACGATTTTCTAGAATGTGAAATATGGAAGTAGGAAATGAGGCAGGTAAACTAGGCAAATGGACATGGCCTACTTTTCACTTTTTATTTTTCACTCTCCCGCCTACTGCCTTTGTCGGTAAAGAACTGATTTTAGTCTATAATCTAGTTGTATTTACAGTGGAATATTGAGGGAATGGCTTTTAAGTGGCTCCACAATACACGCAAGACCAGATTTATTCGATTGATGGGGATAAAGCACGTTCTTTAACAAATCGAATTAAACACTTATTCCATTGTTACCATAACAACTTAAAAAAGCTTTTGGGGTTACTTCCTAATTATTACATATTTGGGTCTATTCAAGATAAACCTTTCCACCATTTACTTGGATATTCGTGCATCTACTTCTTATTCAAACTATCAAGTAAAAAAATATGACTTAAACTTATAATCAATTATACATATCGATTACTGTCACTGCTCAAATGTAAAAATGTACATCAGTCTGCTAGCTAGAAAAATTGGCCATGTCCGCCTGTTTTTAGCTCTCTGAAAGCAATAGCTAATTGGATGAATTCCGGTCCAAAATAAGATGAGCTCCTCGGGACGCCCAATCGAACTACCAAGCAACCAAATTTCCCAATTGTAAAGAGCAAAAGATATAAAATTGCATTAACAATCCAGATGTTTACTTATTTTCAAATACAAATATGGGTTGAAAAAAGTCATTAGAGAAATTTTAAAAAATTTGTAGAATCGTTGTCATTTCTAATGCAAAAAAATTCAATATATACGTAATCCTTATTTTCTTTTATTTGCTTTGTCCTCATCTTTCTTCACATTAACCAAAACTTTTTGGTCATTTCCAGTGATATTTATCTTGGTGTGTCCTTTTCGTATGGCCAGCTCTCGGGGATGTTTATTAACGATTTTCTTGAACTTTTCCAGTTGATCGACCTTAGCTGCGGCCTTAAGCCATTCTTTTTTATTTCTTATTTTTTGTACTTCTTTACCATCTGACTTCAGGCTTTTGACCGCCATTTTTTTCACGTTATCGGCCACACGATGTTTTTTCTTGATACTCCTTGGTTTGGGAGTAGGACTTCTAGTGAGTGGGCGTACCTCACGGGAAACGTGGCCAAAAGGGGCAATCACTGCTACTTTCGTATTAGGCGAAAATACCGCCTTCTCCGTTTTGGTTCTAGGTTTAACTTTATCCGCTTTAAAACCTTTGAATTTTGGACGAGCATTAAATTTAGCACATTTTGGTGCATCCTTCCACTTTGGCTTGGGCTTCATAATTTGTCTGCGCCAATCTGTAGCCATTTTTTTGGGAACCTTCAGTTTTTGGGCAAATTGTTTAAACTTGCCGTTTTTGTTAAAGTTAGGCCAATAGGGATTGGGCATTTTTATTTGAAATTTATTTATACTTTAAATTTGTTTTAATTATTAGAACTATACTCTCGAGCACGATTTTCTAGAATGTGAAATATGGAAGTAGGAAATGAGGCAGGTAAACTAGGCAAATGGACATGGCCTACTTTTCACTTTTTATTTTTCACTCTCCCGCCTACTGCCTTTGTCGGTAAAGAACTGATTTTAGTCTATAATCTAGTTGTATTTACAGTGGAATATTGAGGGAATGGCTTTTAAGTGGCTCCACAATACACGCAAGACCAGATTTATTCGATTGATGGGGATAAAGCACGTTCTTTAACAAATCGAATTAAACACTTATTCCATTGTTACCATAACAACTTAAAAAAGCTTTTGGGGTTACTTCCTAATTATTACATATTTGGGTCTATTCAAGATAAACCTTTCCACCATTTACTTGGATATTCGTGCATCTACTTCTAATTCAAACTATCAAGTAAAAAATATGACTTAAACTTATAATCAATTATACATATCGATTTCTGTCACTGCTCAAATGTAAAAATGTACATCAGTCTGCTAGCTAGAAAAATTGGCCATGTCCGCCTGTTTTTAGCTCTCTGAAAGCAATAGCTAATTGGATGAATTCCGGTCCAAAATAAGATGAGCTCCTCGGGACGCCCAATCGAACTACCAAGCAACCAAATTTCCCCATTGTAAAGAGCAAAAGATATAAAATTGCATTAACAATCCAGATGTTTACTTATTTTCAAATACAAATATGGGTTGAAAAAAGTCATTACAGAAATTTTAAAAAATTTGTAGAATCGTTGTCATTTCTAATGCAAAAAAATTCAATATATACATAAGCCTTTTCTTTTATTTGCTTTGTCCTCATCTTTCTTCACCTTAACCAAAACTTTTTGGTCATTTCCAGTGATATTTATCTTGGTGTGTCCTTTTCGTATGGCCAGCTCTCGGGGATGTTTATTAACGATTTTCTTGAACTTTTCCAGTTGATCGAACTTAGCTGCGGCCTTAAGCCATTCTTTTTTATTTCTTATTTTTTGTACTTCTTTACCATATGACTTCAGGCTTTTGACCGCCATTTTTTTCACGTTATCGGCCACACGATGTTTTTTCTTGATACTCCTTGGTTTGGGAGTAGGACTTCTAGTGAGTGGGCGTACCTCACGGGAAACGTGGCCAAAAGGGGCAATCACTGCTACTTTCGTATTAGGCGAAAATACCGCCTTCTCCGTTTTGGTTCTAGGTTTAACTTTATCCGCTTTAAAACCTTTGAATTTTGGACGAGCATTAAATTTAGCACATTTTGGTGCATCCTTCCACTTTGGCTTGGGCTTCATAATTTGTCTGCGCCAATCTGTAGCCATTTTTTTGGGAACCTTCAGTTTTTGGGCAAATTGTTTAAACTTGCCGTTTTTGTTATAGTTAGGCCAATAGGGATTGGGCATTTTTATTTGAAATTTATTTATACTTTAAATTTGTTTTAATTATTAGAACTATACTCTCGAGCACGATTTTCTAGAATGTGAAATATGGAAGTAGGAAATGAGGCAGGTAAACTAGGCAAATGGACATGGCCTACTTTTCACTTTTTATTTTTCACTCTCCCGCCTACTGCCTTTGTCGGTAAAGAACTGATTTTAGTCTATAATCTAGTTGTATTTACAGTGGAATATTGAGGGAATGGCTTTTAAGTGGCTCCACAATACCCGCAAGACCAGATTTATTCGATTGATGGGGATAAAGCACGTTCTTTAAAAAATCGAATTAAACACTTATTTTATTGTTACCATAACAACTTAAAAAAGCTTTTGGGGTTACTTCCTAATTATTACATATTTGGGTCTATTCAAGATAAACCTTTCCACCATTTACTTGGATATTCGTGCATCTACTTCTAATTCAAACTATCAAGTAAAAAAATATGACTTAAACTTATAATCAATTATACATATCGATTTCTGTCACTGCTCAAATGTAAAAATGTACATCAGTCTGCTAGCTAGAAAAATTGGCCATGTCCGCCTGTTTTTAGCTCTCTGAAAGCAATAGCTAATTGGATGAATTCCGGTCCAAAATAAGATGAGCTCCTCGGGACGCCCAATCGAACTACCAAGCAACCAAATTTCCCCATTGTAAAGAGCAAAAGATATAAAATTGCATTAACAATCCAGATGTTTACTTATTTTTAAATACAAATTTGGGTCGAAAAAAGTAATTATAGAAATTTAAAAAAATTTATAGAATCGTTGTCAATTCTAATGCAAAAAAATTCAATATATACGTAATCCTTATTTTCTTTTATTTGCTTTGTCCTCATCTTTCTTCACCTTAACCAAAACTTTTTGGTCATTTCCAGTGATATTTATCTTGGTGTGTCCTTTTCGTATGGCCAGCTCTCGGGGATGTTTATTAACGATTTTCTTGAACTTTTCCAGTTGATCGACCTTAGTTGCGGCCTTAAGCCATTCTTTTTTATTTCTTATTTTTTGTACTTTACCAACTGACTTCAGGTTTTTGACCGCCATTTTTTTACGTTATCGGCCACACGCCGTTTTTTCTTGATACTCCTTGGTTTGGAAGTCGGACTTCTAGTGAGTGGGCGCACCTCAAGGGAAACTTGGCCAAAAGGAGCCATCACCATTACTTTCGTATTAGGGGAAATTACCGCCTTTTTCGCTTCGATCTTAGGTTTAACTTTTTCCGCATTAAATTTAGCACATTTTGGTGCATCCTTCCACTTTGTCGCCAATCTAAGGCCATCTTTGGAACCTTCAGTTTTTGGGCAAATTTTTTAAACTTGCCGTTTCCCGGTTTATTAAAGTTAGGCCAGTCAGGATTGGTCATTTTTACTTGAAATTTGTTTTTACTTGAAATTTGTTTTAATTATTAGAACTATACTCTCGAGCACGATTTTCTAGAATGTGAAATATCGGAGTAGGAAATGAGTCAGGTAAACAAGGCAAATGGACATGGCCTACTTTTCACTTTTTATTTTTCACTCTCCCGCCTACTGCCTTTGTCGGTCAGTGTCTGATCAGGATTTCATAATAATCTTTCTATTAACATATTTTAGTTGTGATTCTATAAATATTACATTTAAGTCTAATATATTATGTCTTAATTTTATTTCTTTGAATGGTTATCATACGTTAGCCATCTGGCAACTCTGCTGGCTTGACGCCATGAACAGTTCAGCCGGTCGTTCGCAGCAAGCACACGCGTTATAAACTTGCGATATATATACATATATGTAATTTCAATATCACCTAATCAATAAACATTCTAAGATATTTCAAACTGGCGACGAGGATGGGATGCTAATTATCATCCGAAATAAACTTGGAATTATTAACGCAAAATATCAAAAAATTGTCACGCACAAAAGCATACATATACGTTTACATATACATGCTGTGGTGAAATTTTGCAAACGTTTACACACACATTTGCATGGCAGAGTCGCTTGCTGGTGAATTTGGAGAGATTAGATTGGCCGGCGTTTTTGAGGAAAAGAAGGATGTTTAAGAATAAACATCGCGTTCATCTGAAACGGCTTCACCAAATCAGATTGAACAAAGAAATAAACAAAACATGCATCCACACTCTGTGGGAAAGCACTCAAGATTTTAATAACGGCGCAATATCAAGTCGCCAACGCTGTGCATGATATAAACAAGCATTAATATAAACATTAGAGTAAGCATTTTTAAGAACAATTGTCGCCTCTTAGAGTCTAAGAATTCTTTGATGTACACAAGACGTTTTTCAATAAAATCAGTTCATATTTTGAATTCAAGTGATGAAGTTGGGCTTTCAGTTTTTTGCGGTGCTGAACTCCTCTTCATTTTGGTCCTTCGATAAAAAGGAACTCTGAGTTTTCCCCCACCAGTGGTAAGAGACTCAGAGGATGAATCAGCTCCTTAAGGTCTGAATTCTTATGATAAGATCAGATAAAGGTAGCAAAATAAAAAAAAAACTCTTGTTTTCCCCCACCAGTGGTAAGAGACAGAGTATAATATAAAAGCAAAATATTGCTTAATAAATAAAAAAGTGCGTGCGACCGAATATATAAAGGCAGTTTGGCTAGTCGAGCAACTGCAATAATTTCGGCGGCGGTAAAAAAAAAACGATATAAAGTTGGTGTGTGGCTAATTCGAAGCCCAGATATCGAAAGTGAAAAAAAAAAACAAATAAAGATAAAATTGGTGTGTGGCTAGTTCAAAGCCCAGATATATATAAAGTGAACAAAAAAAAAACAATATAAAAATATAAAGTTGGTGTGTGGCTAGTTCGAAGCCCAGATATATATAAAGTAAAAAAAACAATATAAAAATATAAAGTTGGTGTGTGGCTAGTTCGAAGCCCAGATATATATAAAGTGAAAAAAAAAAAAAACAATATAAAGATATAAAGTTGGTGTGTGGCTAATTCGAAGCCCAGATATATATAAAGTGAAAAAAAAAAATATAAAGATATAAAGTTGGTGTGTGGCTAATTCGAAGCCCAGATATATATAAAGTGAGAAAAAATATATATGAAAATATAAAGTTGGTGTGTGGCGTATTCGAAGCCCTAATATCGAAAAAAAAGTGAACTATATGTAGTTGCAAGTCGGCAACTACCAACAGCAGCAGAGCATCAAGATACATAGCTGCAAAGAAGAAACTGAAGAACGTGCAGTGGCAGTATAAAAAATTCTGGTGCGATGTCCGGCACCGGTACCGCCTGAGCCCATAGGCCTGGACAACAGCAGCTGATCGAGATAGAAAACAAAAAAGGCGAGCAAACTTTCGCTACGCAGCGGCAGACAAGCAGCGGCAGATAACTCTACTTGGCGGACAACAGTGGCGAACGGTGTCTACAACAGGATCATCAGATAAGATATAAATTAAAATAGTTTATATTATATTATATTATTAATATTATATTATTATATATACTTATACTCTTATACCAATATACTAATATTTGAATAAGACAAAAATGTTCCCCACAAAAACTGAAAAACTATTAGCGAAGCAACACGAGTTGCATAAAAGATTAAAAAAGCTAGAAGAGTTAGATGCTAGTAAGTTTACTAGCAAGATTATTAACGAAGTAAATGAGATACAGAAGCTATGGATTAGTTACCATAGTCAAATGCTAGAGAGTGGTGTAACTCAACACTACTATTTCACAGATGGGAAGTATGAGGAAGGTTTAGATATGGCAGCCAAATTACTAGCCAAAGGAGAGTCTAGCAGGCAGAGCACTGTTGTTTCTGAAACCATTGAAGCAGATGCAACAATGTCAGAAAATGTTGAAGGCAGCAACGGAGAGTCGGGGAAACGCGACCTCCAGTATTGAGAACCAGGAAAAGTTTGAAGAAAAGGTTCGTCATCTCCAGCAATATTTGGAGATGGTGAGCAAAGATTTACGTACGATAGACAATAGAACAGGCGAAATGTATATTAAGAAAATAAAATTCTTGTTCAGGAAGGTACAGGTGTGCCAAGCTTATACACATGAACTATACAGAGACAATGAAACATTTAAAGAGGTCATAGAAGAATTGGAGTTCGACCTTCAGAATACCTTGGTAGCATTAGAAGAGAAAACAAAGGATCAGAAAGATTTGAAAGTTGAGAATGTTACCGTGAGAGGCGAACTACCGGTGTTGCCAAAAATACAGGTACCCACATTTTCTGGAGAACCTAGAGAATGGGACCTGTTTGTAGAGTTATTTGCAGAATTAATTGAGAATAGAGAAGATTTAAGTCTTACTCTTAAATTCAATTATTTAAAATCCGCATTAAAGGGAGAAGCGAGGAGCATGGTAGCTCATTTACTGTCAGGTTCAGCTGACAATTATAGTGCCGCTTGGGAACTATTAACCAAGCGGTATGAAAACAATCGGAGGGTATTTTCCGAACAGTTAAATCGGATCGTTGATTTACCGATGATCAACAATGAATCCGCAAAGAGTGTAAAAGGAGTGATTGACATAATCAATGAGTCAATACACTTAATTAAAATTAAAGCAAATTTGTCCGATGAAGTTGACGTAATACTCGCTCAACACATACTTCGGAAATTTGACAGAGAGACTCTACAATTATATGAGAGTCAGATCAGAAAAACCAGGCAAATACAGTTGCTGTCTGATGTCATGGAATACTTAGAGCAAAGATATTGCTCGCTAAGTGCCATGAGGAAGGAAGATAAAAAACCGTTACAAAAAACGTCGGCTGCGGGTTTTAAAGATAGTTGTCCGATCTGCAAAGGTCCTTGGCATAGCGCACTTATATGCTATAAGTTTAAAGCGCTAACACCTAAAGAAAGGGTGGAAATAGCCAAAAAAGTGCAATTGTGTACACGATGCTTGAAGCACTCAAGCAACAAGAGATGCACTAATGAAATTGTCTGCTCATTGTGCAGCAAGGGACACCATACCCTTCTTCATTTTGGGGAAAAACAGGCAAAGGTAAATACTTGTGTTACGGCACAACAAAAATTGTTGGCCACAGCCCTAATTCAAGTTAAAAAAATAAATGGAGAATATGAAACGTTAAGAGCCTTGATTGATAGTGGATCTCAAAGCACTATTTTATCTGAAGAAGCCGCTCAAATGTTAAAACTACCCAAGATCAAAAAACAAACCGAAATAAGTGGAGTATCTTCAACAAAATCTAGAACTTCAAAATATAAGGTAAATATTGAAATGAAGACGCGTGATTCTCAAAAAGAACTCCTTAAGGTTGAGGCAATTGTATTGCCGCAATTAATGAAAGCTCTTCCATTAAAAATAGCAAACGTGGATATGTCAAAATGGCAAACTTACGTGCTAGCTGACCCCAACTTTAATAAACCTGGGAGGGTAGATTTGATAATAGGGGTAGACGTATATACCCACATCTTAAAAAGTGGAGTGGCCAAGATTAATGGTCTGCTAGGGCAAAATACTCAATTTGGCTGGATCGTGTCGGGATGTACGAAGTCAAAAGGAGATGAGTCCATAGTAGCTACAACAATAGACATCACAGATATGGAGCGTTTTTGGGAAATGGAGGCAGATGAAAAAGACGATATAGAAGCTAATGAATGTGAAGAAAATTTTAGCAAGACAACAAAGATTAATGATTCTGGAAGGTATGTGGTAACGATCCCGTTTAAGAAAGAAAAGGAGTTAGGTGAATCAAAGGCGCAAGCAACTGCGCGGTTTCTTAGCCTGGAGAAAAAATTTCAGAAAAATCCAAAACTTAAGGAAGAGTACAAAAAATTTATTAAAGAATATTTGGACTTAGGCCATATGGTCGAAACTAAGGATGAAGGAACGTACTACCTGCCACATCAAGCAGTAGTAAAAGAAGCAAGTTTGACAACTAAACTAAGAGTTGTATTTGACGCTTCCGCGAAAACTACGAATAACAGAAGTCTCAATGACGTGATGTGGATCGGGCCGCGACTTCAAAAAGACATATTTGACATAATACTAAAATGGCGAAAATGGCAGTACGTAGCATCTGCAGATATTGAAAAAATGTATCGGCAGATAAACATTGATCTAAACGATCAAAAATATTTGCATATTTTGTGGCGAATATCACCGCAGAAAAAATTAAGAATATATAAATTGACAACAGTAACGTACGGTACGGCATCAGCACCTTATTTAGCTACAAGGGTACTTGCAGAGATAGCAAACAGATGTCAAGATAAAGTAATTAGTGAAATTATCCGAGATGAATTCTACATGGATGATTTAATGACTGGAGGTAATACCGTAGAAGAATCAAAACACAAAGTTCAACAGGTTTCCAGAGAGCTGGAAAAAGCAGGAATGAATTTGAGAAAATGGATTTCGAATAAGTCCGAAATTGTTGAAGAGGTTATTGATACAGGCGATAATAAAGTATTAAAAATTGATGAGAACGAGGCAATTAAAACCTTGGGGTTGCAGTGGGAACCAATTAAAGACGAATTTAAGTTTAAGGTACACTGTGACGAGAACAGAAAGGTGAATAAAAGAGGTGTGCTATCCACACTTGCCAAGATTTATGATCCACTAGGTTGGCTAGCACCAGTAACAGTAATAGGCAAGTTATTCTTGCAAAAGTTGTGGCTAGCTGAGAAAAATTGGGATCAAGAGTTGTCCGATATCGACGCAACAGAATGGAAATTTTTCAGGGACAATTTAGTGTATCTGGAAGAAGTCAGATTACCCCGATGGATCAAGACACAGCCTGATATGTTGTTACAGATTCATGGTTTTGCTGACGCGTCAGAAAAGGCGTATGCAGCGGTAGTATATGCCAAAATTGGTGGGGCAGTTACCTTAATAGCCAGTAAGAACAAAATTAACCCTATCAAAAATAGAAAAACTATTCCTAAATTGGAATTATGTGCAGCACACTTGCTATCGCAATTGCTACAAAGAGTCCAGCAATCTATTGCTGCTCCTTCTGAAATATACGCTTGGAGTGACTCTACTATTACGCTGTGCTGGATAAAGAACGGTGCTAGTAAGGAAAAATTTGTAAGGCGTCGCATAGAGGATATCCTAAAAATCAGAGAAATAACGTGGAACCATGTAAAATCTGAAGATAACCCTGCAGATGTAGCTTCAAGGGGTATTTGTCCAAATAAGTTAAAAGATTGCGATTTGTGGTGGAATGGGCCAAAGTGGCTCGTTGAGGCAAAAGACAAATGGCCTAAACAAAAAACAGATGATGACAAGGTGATGGTAAATTCCGTACTATTAAATACAGAAAGTAGTATTATGCAGGAGCTAATTGAAAAGTATTCCTGTATAAATAAACTGGTCAGAATTACGGCATATGTATTTAGATTTATTGGCACTAAAAGAAAAGATAATGCGTACCCATCATATCTAACCGTCAATGAGCTTAAGAATGCTAAAAATTTTATAATTAAACACCAACAAGCATGTCAATTTAGCAGAGAGATTTCATGTCTTACGCAGAACAAGCAAATTGACATGAAAAGCAAAATTTTGAGCTTAAATCCATTTTTGGATAACGATGGAATATTGCGCGTAGGGGGAAGATTGCAAAATGCCAACATATCTTTTGATACGAAACATCCAATTATTTTAGATAAATCAAATCTAATAATGTTGTTGATTAAAAATGCTCATAAGGAAACCTTACACGGAGGAATTAACCTTATGAGAAGCCAAATTCAAAGGAAATTTTGGATTTTCGGTTTAAGAAACGCTCTTAAAAAATACCTAAGGGAATGCGTCACTTGTGCCAGATATCGCCAAGTAACTGCGGAGCAAATTATGGGTAATCTACCCAAAAGTAGGGTAACGGTCTCATTCCCATTTCATAACACCGGGATTGATTTTGCGGGCCCATATCATATAAGATGCTCAAAAAATCGGGGACAAAAAACATTCAAAGGGTACATAGCAGTATTTGTGTGTTTGTCAACTAAGGCAATTCATTTGGAAGTTGTTAGTGACTTGACAACTGATGCCTTCCTAGCAGCATTTCGAAGATTTGTGGCAAGACGGGGTAAATGCGCGAACATATATTCTGACAACGGTGCAAATTTTGTGGGAGCGGCTAGGAAGCTGGATGAAGAATTCAAAAAAGCAGTTCAAGATAACGTCCAGGTTGCCCCTGTTCTAGAGCGAGAACAGATTAGCTGGCATTTTAGCCCCTCGGCAGGACCTCACTTCGGAGGTATATGGGAAGCTGGGGTCAAATCCGTTAAGTATCATCTGAAAAGAGTCATAGGAGACAATAACCTGACATATGAGGAACTGGCAACATTGTTGTGCCAAATAGAAGCCGTGCTAAATTCACGTCCGTTATATACGACGGGTGAAGATATGGACAACAACGAGGTGTTAACTCCCGGTCATTTCTTAATTGGAAGACCGACATTAGAAGCAGCCGAGTCCATATCAGAAGAAAAAATTGGAAATTTAGACAGATGGAAATTAATTCAAAAAATGAAAAAAGATTTCTGGGCGAAGTGGAAAGACGAATATCTATATACTCTCCAGCAAAGAAATAAGTGGCGACGAACCACCGAGAATTTAGAGAATGGACAGGTCGTGCTGATCAAAGATGAAAATTGTCACCCAGCCAGGTGGCCTCTGGGCAAGATTGAGGAAATTCATAAAGGCAGGGACGATAAAGTAAGAGTGGTCAAAATCAAATTGCAAGATGGGTCAATTACAAGGCCTATAAATAAAATCTGTCCACTTATTAGGGTAAAATCATCCGAAGAAATTGAGGAGAATCGATATCGGAAAAGTAACAGATTCGGTCATCTGTCCAAAGCAGGAACCGTAATGATGTTAGCAATGTTAATGCTGCTTTGTCAACTTTCGAATGCAGCAAGCATTAGAGATAATCGACCAAAAATTACGGTAAAAGAACTAAACGCAACAGCCGCGTTGTACTTAGATCCAATGGGTGAGGTGGAAGTAGTAGCGTCCTCATGGGATCTGGTAATATACTATGACATGTCGGCGTATTTTGAAATGCTTAATAAAGGTGACAGGTTGATTCCTAAAATGAGGGATTTATGTCAAAAGTTATATAATTTTGAAGACCAGTGTCATTTCGTATTAGACAACATGGTAAAACGAATAACGGAAATCGAAGAAAATAATAGATTGTTTATGAGTCAGAATAAGCCAAGAAGCAAGCGGGCACCGTTTGAATTCATGGGTTCATTGTACCACATATTATTCGGCATCATGGATGCAGATGACAGAGTACAGATGGAAGAAAACATGAGAAATTTACTGACAAATCAGCAAAATTTGAAACACCTAGAAGAAAGGCAGACATCGATAGTGGACTCCACGGCAAACATTCTTAAGACAACTATAGACGAAATAAATGTTAACTTTCGCAACATGAACAACCGGATTGAAAATATGACAGAAGTACTAAAAGAAAGCTATTACGTATATAGAGAATCCATGCAATTCTTCATGATTGTAAGGCAACTGAGTTCCGTGATCGATGAATGTGAAAAAATTCAAACAGGAGTTATAAATCTTTTAATAGACATTAACCATGGTAGGTTGAACCCTAACATTTTAAAACCAAGCCAGTTGAAGTTGGAAATAACAAAAATTAAGGACAAGTTGTCCGAAACATTAGTATTACCAGGTAAAAGAACAGGTACTGAATTAAAAGATGTATACACTCTGTTGACGGCAAAAGGTATTTTTATTGACAGAAAACTAATTATAAATGCAAAAATACCACTTTTTGGTAGACATCCGTCTTTTCTCTATAAAGTTATTCCACTGCCTGTACGATTAAACAATAACCAAATGGTAATGGTCCGTATAGACAGCCAGTACTTAATTTATAATTTTGAAATAGATTCGTACCATTTAATGTCCGAATCAGCATTGCAAAAATGTCAGAATTGGCAGTCGCATAGGAGAACATGTGAAGGAAGTTGGCCATGGAGTAGTGCCAATGATAATGTCTGTGAACTGACAGCTCTTAAACAAAATACCAAATCTAACTGCATATACACAACGATTATGGAAACAAAGTCTTACTGGGTAGAATTAGATAGTAGCAGGAGTTGGTTATTTAAGGTTCCACCTAGAACTAACGCTAGAGTCCAATGCGGTAATGAACAGCAAGAGATAATGGCTATACCAGAGCAAGGAATTTTGAGCCTCAGATCAGGCTGCACAGCTAGGACAGAAGATAAAGTTATAGTGGCTCATCATAGCATACAGTCAGAGTCGTATATAGCCATTAAAACGGCGCACGTGGGCGATATTAGTAACATGGCAAATATAATTTGGAATCCAGTAGAAGCAAATATAGTGAACCATTCAGCAGAATTGGAGAAAGTAGGAAACCAGCTACAAGCATTAAAGGAACATCATATTGAATTACAAGGTTTAAACTTCCATCATGTAACCGGTCATGTTTCCTTAATATTAGTTATCTTACTAATTTTAATATTAATAATAATTTGTATAAGACAATGTAAGATTAGACGGCAATTCCTAAACGTCGCATTTGGCGGCCCTTCGCAGAATGTTTAAGAATAAACATCGCGTTCATCTGAAACGGCTTCACCAAATCAGATTGAACAAAGAAATAAACAAAACATGCATCCACACTCTGTGGGAAAGCACTCAAGATTTTAATAACGGCGCAATATCAAGTCGCCAACGCTGTGCATGATATAAACAAGCATTAATATAAACATTAGAGTAAGCATTTTTAAGAACAATTGTCGCCTCTTAGAGTCTAAGAATTCTTTGATGTACACAAGACGTTTTTCAATAAAATCAGTTCATATTTTGAATTCAAGTGATGAAGTTGGGCTTTCAGTTTTTGCGGTGCTGAACTCCTCTTCAAGGAAGTAATTGATTCTACGAGTGCTAAATATACTCAACGGAACCCAATTATGACGACAGTTGGAATTTTGGAACCGTTTGATTTGGGACAGCCAAATAAATGGGGCTCATATTTGGAGCGATTTAAATTGTTCCTGCTTGCCAATGATGTCAACGACGAGGGTCGCAAAAAAGCATCTTTCCTCACATTGGTCGGAGCACCAGTCTACGATCTTTTGACATCATTGGCGTTTCCAAACCAGGTCAGTACATTACCGTTAGACCAAATTGAGAAGATTCTAACTGATCATCTATGTCCACGTCCATCGGAAATCGCGGCATTTTATCATTTTCACAAACGTGATCAACATCCGGATGAGACCGTCGGAAACTATCTCGCAGCATTGGCAGTGGGTTGCAATTTTGGAGCAGCGTTGGACAGAATGCTGCGTGGTCGTTTTGTATGCGGCATGAGGGATGAAAGCTTACAGAGAAGTTTTCTTGCAGACACTGAATTGACAGTGCAGAAAGTTTTGGAGAGAGCAACTACTAGTGAAGCTGCAGCAGCGAGTGCAAAGGCTATCAGACAGCCTAACGAGACTATCCACAGCATCAAATCACAGCGCCCTCAACAACCACATAAAGGAAAAGGACAACAATGTGCGGGTTGTGCCGGTGCACACGGCCGGCAGCAATGCCCTTATCGTGAAGCAATATGTCACGGCTGTGGCCGGAAGGGCCATCTTAAGCGTGTCTGCCGGAGTAATGACTCGTCGAACGATGTTCATCCAGTAAAGGGCAAAATTCACGTGGGAAATCGGTAAACCTCATATCTAATCTGGTGAGCCTGAAGAAACGTATCACGGTACAGATTAATGGAAAATCGTGTACTTTTGAAGTGGATTCTGGATCTGACGTAACTATGATGACGTTGCGGACTTATGATCGCATCTGGCCAACAAACAAGCCTAAAGTTTACAACTACGATCCGGGGTTTAGTGACTACCAACACAACCCAATCCAGATACTAAGTAAGAGTTTTTGATGTATCAATTTATTACAACGGTCGTAATATTGATAATCTACCAGTCATCGTCACTAAAAGCGGTTGTAGCGACCTTCTGGGTTGTAACTGGTTCGACCCACTAGGCATCAGTATCAAGGGCATACATTCAGTGGGCAGTGACGTACAGATCGCAGGCATTCTGAATAAGTTCGAACACTTATTCTCAACAGAACTTGGTTGTTACACTGGTCCGCCAGTCATATTAAACATTGATGCTACAGTGCCACCAGTGCGACTACCTCCACGCCGAATTCCATATGCTCTAAAGGGACTAGTCGAAGAGGAGCTGGATCGCCAATGCAAGCAAGGGATTCTTAAACCTGTGGAGTATTCAGATTGGGCCACTCCTATTGTACCAGTTATCAAGAAGGACGGTTCAATTCGTATTTGCGGCGACTATAAATCAACTTTAAACAAAGCGGTTAAGCCGCACTGCCATCAAATACCGGCGATCAACACTTTGCTGGCATCTATGGAAGGTGGATCGATTTTTGCCAAAATTGATCTGGCTCAAGCTTATCAGCAGTTAGTAGTCGACGAAAACTCGTCTTTGCTGCAAACAATCAGTACACATAAGGGTGCATTCAAAGTTACTCGATTGCAATTCGGCATTTCATCAGCACCAGGCATTTTTCAAAGCTGTATTGAGAATGTGGTACAGAATATTTCCGGAGTCTTACCATATTTTGATGACATTGTAATAATTGGAAAAACGGAAACGGAGTTGGCAACTAGATTACAGGAACTGTTTATACGTTTTGACAAAGCCGGACTGCGACTACGCAAGGACAAATGCCAATTCGGAGTACCATTCGTTGAGTTTTTAGGTTTCAAAATTGACTCAACTGGTATAAGACCATGTGCCGATAAAGTCTCGGCAATCAAAGACGCACCAGCACCTAAGGATAAAAAGCAGTTGCAGGCTTTCTTAGGACTACTAAATTTTTATCACTCATTTTTGCCACATAAAGCAACAGTGGCAGAACCCTTACATCGTCTTTTGGATAAAAATGCAACTTGGAGGTGGTACAAACAGTGTGAGAAGGCTTTTTCTACACTTAAGGAACTTATTGGGTCAGACGACGTACTAGTGCATTATGATGGTTCATTGCCACTAGTGCTAGCTTGTGATGCGTCACCATATGGACTCGGTGCAGTTTTAAGTCACAAAATGCCGAATGGAGCGGAGAAACCCATCGCTTTTTACTCCCGTACCTTATCCAAAGCTGAGCGAAATTATGCTCAGATTGATCGAGAAGCTATTGCTTTGGTAGCAGGAGTAAAGAAGTTCCACAACTACGTCTACGGTCGTACTTTCACACTAATCACCGATCATCGACCTCTGTTGGGTATTTTTACCACATCGAAAGCAATCCCAAACATTATTTCAAATCAGATGCTACGTCGATCTTTGTTCCTGTCAGCATATACTTTCGAGCTAGTACACCGCTCCGGATTAAAAATGGGCAATGCGGATTTTCTAAGTCGTTGTCCACTGTCAGCAGCATCGGACGCTGTTAGCACCGACGATGTGCTAATGATCGAATTAGCAGCAACGCCAATCATAAGTGCTGAGGCGATGGCCGCTCAAACATCGAAGGACCCCTTATTGGCGAAAGTATCAAACTGGGTGTTAAGGGGATGGCCTGACATGAAATTGGAGCAATCAGATATTGCATATCCATACTATTGCCGTCGGGAACAGCTCTCTACAAATAAAGGAGTTTTGATTTGGGGAAATCGCGCCGTAGTTCCACCGAAATCCAGAGCAACAATTTTAGCTGCTCTACATGCCGCTCATCCAGGCATTGTAAAAATGAAGGCGTTAGCGCGTAGCTATGTTTGGTGGCCAAACATTGACGCTGAGATTGAGCTTATTGTTAAGAAATGTATTCCATGCCAGCAGAATCGTAACGATCATTCAGAGGCACCGGTGCATCATTGGGAGTCAGCCAAGCGGCCGTGGTCCCGTCTACACATCGATTTTGCAGGACCTTTTCAAGGAAAAACCTTTCTTCTGGTCGTGGATTCTTACTCAAAATGGCTAGAGGTTGCGGTTGTTAGCTCCACTTCTACAGCGGCTACAATTAAAGTTCTCAGGCAACTGTTTGCTACGCATGGGTTACCAGATCAGTTAGTGTCAGACAATGGCACACAACAATATAATTCCTCCACAACAATCTAATTCGACACATTAGATCAGCACCGTTTCACCCAGCAACAAACGGCCAAGCAGAGCGCATGGTGCAGACCACCAAAAACTACCTTAAAAAACTATCTCCGAGCAATAATATGGAAATAAGCCTTGCTCGATTTTTGTTTAATCAACACATAACTCCACATGCAACGACAAATCGCTCGCCAGCTCAGCTATTGTTAAATCGGGAGTTAAAGTCCTACTTTGATAAACTACAGCCACAAGAAATTTCTAATGGAGCAGAGCCATTTATTAATCAATCGAAATGTTTTGATACAGGCAAATCCGTTTGGGTACGAAACTATGCACCGGGTCCAAAATGGATAGAAGCCTACATATCCGAGCAAACAGGACCAGTGTCTTACAAAGTTCGTCTGACAGACAATCGCATCATAAAGCGTCATTATAACCAAATTCGAAGCCGAGTTGAACAAACAGATGTAAACATATCACATCAGGCACCATCAGCAACTGATGACAACACGGAAGATCCTGCTTCCAGTAACCACTCTAGGCCAGAGAGTCCTATTCAAGATGATCCACAGTCATTGCATGCCTCACCGATGCTACGACGTTCTGCTCGCATGAGACGACCCACTCAATTCTATGAATCATCTGGGTGTTAAGGGGTGTTGTGTATGCAGCCCTATCATACGTTAGCCATCTGGCAACTCTGCTGGCTTGACGCCATGGACAGTTCAGCCGGTCGTTCGCAGCAAGCACACGCGTTATAAACTTGCGATATATATATATGTAATTTTAATATCACCTAATCAATAAACATTCTAAGATATTTCAAATAGTCTATAATCTAGTTGTATTTACAGTGGAATATTGAGGGAATGGCTTTTAAGTGGCTCCACAATACCCGCAAGACCAGATTTATTCGATTGATGGGGATAAAGCACGTTCTTTAAAAAATCGAATTAAACACTTATTCCATTGTTACCATAACAACTTAAAAAAGCTTTTGGGGTTACTTCCTAATTATTACATATTTGGGCCTAGTCAAGATATACCTTTCCACCATTTACTTGTATATTCGTGCATCTACTTCTTATTCAAACTATCAAGTAAAAAAATATGACTTAAACTTATAACCAATTATACATATCGATTTCTGTCACTGCTCAAATGTAAAAATGTACATCAGTCTGCTAGCTAGTAAAATTGGCCATGTCCGCCTGTTTTTAGCTCTCTGAAAGCAATAGCTAATTGGATGAATTCCGGTCTAAAATAAGATGAGCTCCTCGGGACGCCCAATCGAACTACCAAGCAACCAAATTTCCCCATTGTAAAGAGCAAAAGATATAAAATTGCATTAACAATCCAGATGTTTACTTATTTTTAAATACAAATTTGGGTCGAAAAAAGTAATTATAGAAATTTAAAAAAATTTATTGAATCGTTGTCGATTCTAATGCAAAAAAATTCAATATATACGTAATCCTTATTTTCTTTTCTTTGCTTTGTCCTCATCTTTCTTCACCTTAACCAAAACTTTTTGGTCATTTCCAGTGATATTTATCTTGGTGTGTCCTTTTCGTATGGCCAGCTCTCGGGATGTTTATTAACGATTTTCTTGAACTTTTCCAGTTGATCGACCTTAGCTGCGGCCTTAAGCCATTCTTTTTTATTTCTTAATTTTTGTACTTCTTTACCATCTGACTTCAGGCTTTTCACCGCCATTTTTTTCACGTTATCGGCCACACGATGTTTTTTCTTGATACTCCTTGGTTTGGGAGTAGGACTTCTAGTGAGTGGGCGTACCTCACGGGAAACGTGGCCAAAAGGGGCAATCACTGCTACTTTCGTATTAGGCGATATATATATATGTAATTTTAATATCACCTAATCAATAAACATTCTAAGATATTTCAAATAGTCTATAATCTAGTTGTATTTACAGTGGAATATTGAGGGAATGGCTTTTAAGTGGCTCCACAATACCCGCAAGACCAGATTTATTCGATTGATGGGATAAAGCACGTTCTTTAAAAAATCGAATTAAACACTTATTCCATTGTTACCATAACAACTTAAAAAAGCTTTTGGGGTTACTTCCTAATTATTACATATATGGGCCTAGTCAAGATATACCTTTCCACCATTTACTTGTATATTCGTGCATCTACTTCTTATTCAAACTATCAAGTAAAAAAATATGACTTAAACTTATAACCAATTATACATATCGATTTCTGTCACTGCTCAAATGTAAAAATGTACATCAGTCTGCTAGCTAGTAAAATTGGCCATGTCCGCCTGTTTTTAGCTCTCTGAAAGCAATAGCTAATTGGATGAATTCCGGTCTAAAATAAGATGAGCTCCTCGGGACGCCCAATCGAACTACCAAGCAACCAAATTTCCCCATTGTAAAGAGCAAAAGATATAAAATTGCATTAACAATCCAGATGTTTACTTATTTTTAAATACAAATTTGGGTCGAAAAAAGTAATTATAGAAATTTAAAAAAATTTATTGAATCGTTGTCGATTCTAATGCAAAAAAATTCAATATATACGTAATCCTTATTTTCTTTTCTTTGCTTTGTCCTCATCTTTCTTCACCTTAACCAAAACTTTTTGGTCATTTCCAGTGATATTTATCTTGGTGTGTCCTTTTCGTATGGCCAGCTCTCGGGGATGTTTATTAACGATTTTCTTGAACTTTTCCAGTTGATCGACCTTAGCTGCGGCCTTAAGCCATTCTTTTTTATTTCTTAATTTTTGTACTTCTTTACCATCTGACTTCAGGCTTTTCACCGCCATTTTTTTCACGTTATCGGCCACACGATGTTTTTTCTTGATACTCCTTGGTTTGGGAGTAGGACTTCTAGTGAGTGGGCGTACCTCACGGGAAACGTGGCCAAAAGGGGCAATCACTGCTACTTTCGTATTAGGCGAAAATACCGCCTTCTCCGTTTTGGTTCTAGGTTTAACTTTATCCGCTTTAAAACCTTTGAATTTTGGACGAGCATTAAATTTAGCACATTTTGGTGCATCCTTCCACTTTGGCTTGGGCTTCATAATTTGTCTGCGCCAATCTGTAGCCATTTTTTTTGGAACCTTCAGTTTTTGGGCAAATTGTTTAAACTTGCCGTTTTTGTTAAAGTTAGGCCAATAGGGATTGGGCATTTTTATTTGAAATTTATTTTTACTTTAAATTTGTTTTAATTATTAGAACTATACTCTCGAGCACGATTTTCTAGAATGTGAAATATGGAAGTAGGAAATGAGGCAGGTAAACTAGGCAAATGGACATGGCCTACTTTTCACTTTTTATTTTTCACTCTCCCGCCTACTGCCTTTGTCGGTAAAGAGCTGATTTTAGTCTATAATCTAGTTGTATTTACAGTGGAATATTGAGGGAATGGCTTTTAAGTGGCTCCACAATACCCGCAAGACCAGATTTATTAGATTGATGGGGATAAAGCACGTTCTTTAAAAAATCGAATTAAACACTTATTCCATTGTTACCATAACAACTTAAAAAAGCTTTTGGGGTTACTTCCTAATTATTACATATTTGGGCATAGTCAAGATATACCTTTCCAACATTTATTTGTATATTCGTGCATCTACTTCTTATTCAAACTATCAAGTAAAAAAATATGACTTAAACTTATAACCAATTATACATATCGATTTCTGTCACTGCTCAAATGTAAAAATGTACATCAGTCTGCTAGCTAGAAAAATTGGCCATGTCCGCCTGTTTTTAGCTCTCTGAAAGCAATAGCTAATTGGATGAATTCCGGTCCAAAATAAGATGAGCTCCTCGGGACGCCCAATCGAACTACCAAGCAACCAAATTTCACCATTGTAAAGAGCAAAAGATATAAAATTGCATTAATAATCCAGATGTTTACTTATTTTTAAATACAAATATGGGTCGAAAAAAGTAATTATAGAAATTTAAAAAAATTTATAGAATCGTTGTCAATTCTAATGCAAAAAAATTCAATATATACGTAATCCTTATTTTCTTTTATTTGCTTTGTCCTCAATCTTTCTTCACCTTAACCAAAACTTTTTGGTCATTTCCAGTGATATTTATCTTGGTGTGTCCTTTTCGTATGGCCAGCTCTCGGGGATGTTTATTAACGATTTTCTTGAACTTTTCCAGTTGATCGACCTTAGTTGCGGCCTTAAGCCATTCTTTTTTATTTCTTATTTTTTGTACTTCTTTACCATCTGACTTCAGGCTTTTGACCGCCATTTTTTTCACGTTATCGGCCACACGATGTTTTTTCTTGATACTCCTTGGTTTGGGAGTAGGACTTCTAGTGAGTGGGCGTACCTCACGGGAAACGTGGCCAAAAGGGGCAATCACTGCTACTTTCGTATTAGGCGAAAATACCGCCTTCTCCGTTTTGGTTCTAGGTTTAACATTATCCGCTTTAAAACCTTTGAATATTGGACGAGCATTAAATTTAGCACATTTTGGTGCATTCTTCCACTTTGGCTTGGGCTTCATAATTTGTCTGCGCCAATCTGTAGCCATTTTTTTGGGAACCTTCAGTTTTTGGGCAAATTGTTTAAACTTGCCGTTTTTGTTAAAGTTAGGCCAATAGGGATTGGGCATTTTTATTTGAAATTTATTTTTACTTTAAATTTGTTTTAATTATTAGAACTATACTCTCGAGCACGATTTTCTAGAATGTGAAATATGGAAGTAGGAAATGAGGCAGGTAAACTAGGCAAATGGACATGGCCTACTTTTCACTTTTTATTTTTCACTCTCCCGCCTACTGCCTTTGTCGGTAAAGAACTGATTTTAGTCTATAATCTAGTTGTATTTACAGTGGAATATTGAGTTAATGGCTTTTAAGTGGCTCCACAATACCCGCAAGACCAGATTTATTCGATTGATGAGGATAAAGCACGTTCTTTAAAAAATCGTATTAAACACTTTTTATATTGTTACCATAACAACTTAGGAAAGCTTTTTGGGTTACTTCCTAATTATTACATATTTGGGCCTAGTCAAGATATACCTTTCCACCATTTACTTGTATATTCGTGCATCTAGTTCTTATTCAAACTATCAAGTAAAAAAATATGACTTAAACTTATAACCAATTATACATATCGATTTCTGTCACTGCTCAAATGTAAAAATGTACATCAGTCTGCTAGCTAGAAAAATTGGCCATGTCCGCCTGTTTTTAGCTCTCTGAAAGCAATAGCTAATTGGATGAATTCCGGTCTAAAATAAGATGAGCTCCTCGGGACGCCCAATCGAACTACCAAGCAACCAAATTTCCCCATTGTAAAGAGCAAAAGATATAAAATTGCATTAACAATCCAGATGTTTACTTATTTTTAAATACAAATTTGGGTCGAAAAAAGTAATTATAGAAATTTAAAAAAATTTATAGAATCGTTGTCGATTCTAATGCAAAAAAATTCAATATATACGTAATCCTTATTTTCTTTTCTTTGCTTTGTCCTCATCTTTCTTCACCTTAACCAAAACTTTTTGGTCATTTACAGTGATATTTATCTCGGTGTGTCCTTTTCGTATGGCCAGCTCTCGGGGATGTTTATTAACGATTTTCTTGAACTTTTCCAGTTGATCGACCTTAGCTGCGGCCTTAAGCCATTCTTTTTTATTTCTTATTTTTTGTACTTCTTTACCATCTGACTTCAGGCTTTTCACCGCCATTTTTTTCACGTTATCGGCCACACGATGTTTTTTCTTGATACTCCTTGGTTTGGGAGTAGGACTTTTAGTGAGTGGGCGTACCTCACAATTTGTAAATTTGTTTTAATTATTAGAACTATACTCTCGAGCACGATTTTCTAGAATGTGAAATATGGAAGTAGGAAATGAGGCAGGTAAACTAGGCAAATGGACATGGCCTACTTTTCACTTTTTATTTTTCACTATCCCGCCTACTGCCTTTGTCGGTAAAGAACTGATTTTAGTCTATAATCTAGTTGTATTTACAGTGGAATATTGAGGGAATGGCTTTTAAGTGGCTCCACAATACCCGCAAGACCAGATTTATTAGATTGATGGGGATAAAGCACGTTCTTTAAAAAATCGAATTAAACACTTATTCCATTGTTACCATAACAACTTAAAAAAGCTTTTGGGGTTACTTCCTAATTATTACATATTTGGGCATAGTCAAGATATACCTTTCCAACATTTATTTGTATATTCGTGCATCTACTTCTTATTCAAACTATCAAGTAAAAAAATATGACTTAAACTTATAACCAATTATACATATCGATTTCTGTCACTGCTCAAATGTAAAAATGTACATCAGTCTGCTAGCTAGAAAAATTGGCCATGTCCGCCTGTTTTTAGCTCTCTGAAAGCAATAGCTAATTGGATGAATTCCGGTCCAAAATAAGATGAGCTCCTCGGGACGCCCAATCGAACTACCAAGCAACCAAATTTCACCATTGTAAAGAGCAAAAGATATAAAATTGCATTAATAATCCAGATGTTTACTTATTTTTAAATACAAGTATGGGTCGAAAAAAGTAATTATAGAAATTTAAAAAAATTTATAGAATCGTTGTCAATTCTAATGCAAAAAATTCAATATATACGTAATCCTTATTTTCTTTTATTTGCTTTGTCCTCAATCTTTCTTCACCTTAACCAAAACTTTTTGGTCATTTCCAGTGATATTTATCTTGGTGTGTCCTTTTCGTATGGCCAGCTCTCGGGGATGTTTATTAACGATTTTCTTGAACTTTTCCAGTTGATCGACCTTAGTTGCGGCCTTAAGCCATTCTTTTTTATTTCTTATTTTTTGTACTTCTTTACCATCTGACTTCAGGCTTTTGACCGCCATTTTTTTCACGTTATCGGCCACACGATGTTTTTTCTTAATACTCCTTGGTTTGGGAGTAGGACTTCTAGTAAGTGGGCGTACCTCACGGGAAATGTGGCCAAAAGGGGCAATCACTGCTACTTTCGTATTAGGCGAAAATACCGCCTTCTCCGTTTTGGTTTTAGGTTTAACTTTATCCGCTTTAAAATCTTTGAATTTTGGACGAGCATTAAATTTAGCACATTTTGGTGCATCCTTCCACTTTGGCTTGGGCTTTATAATTTGTCTGCGCCAATCTGTAGCCATTTTTTTGGGAACCTTCAGTTTTTGGGCAAATTGTTTAAACTTGCCGTTTTTGTTAAAGTTAGGCCAATAGGGATTGGGCATTTTTATTTGAAATTTATTTTTACTTTAAATTTGTTTTAATTATTAGAACTATACTCTCGAGCACGATTTTCTAGAATGTGAAATATGGAAGTAGGAAATGAGGCAGGTAAACTAGGCAAATGGACATGGCCTACTTTTCACTTTTTATTTTTCACTCTCCCGCCTACTGCCTTTGTCGGTAAAGAACTGATTTTAGTCTATAATCTAGTTGTATTTACAGTGGAATATTGAGTTAATGGCTTTTAAGTGGCTCCACAATACCCGCAAGACCAGATTTATTCGATTGATGAGGATAAAGCACGTTCTTTAAAAAATCGTATTAAACACTTTTTATATTGTTACCATAACAACTTAGGAAAGCTTTTGGGGTTACTTCCTAATTATTACATATTTGGGTCTATTCAAGATAAACCTTTCCACCATTTACTTGGATATTCGTGCATCTACTTCTTATTCAAACTATCAAGTAAAAAAATATGACTTAAACTTATAATCAATTATAAGTACATATCGATTTCTGTCACTGCTCAAATGTAAAAATGTACATCAGTCTGCTAGCTAGAAAAATTGGCAATGTTCGCCTGTTTTTAGCTCTCTGAAAGCAATACCTAATTGGATGAATTCCGGTCCAAAATAAGATGAGCTCCTCGGGACTCCCAATCAAACTACCAAGCAACCAAATTTCCCCATTGTAAAGAGCAAAAGATATAAAATTGCATTAACAATCCAGATGTTTACTTATTTTCAAATACAAATATGGGTTGAAAAAAGTAAATATAGAAATTTTAAAAAATTTATAGAATCGTTGTCAATTCTAATGCAAAAAAATTCAATATATACGTAAGCCTTATTTTCTTTTATTTGCTTTGTCCTCATCTTTCTTCACCTTAACCAAAACTTTTTGGTCATTTCCAGTGATATTTATCTTGGTGTGTCCTTTTCGTGTGGCCAGCTCTCGGGGATGTTTATTAACGATTTTCTTGAACTTTTCCAGTTGATCGACCTTAGCTGCGGCCTTAAGCCATTCTTTTTTATTTCTTATTTTTTGTACTTCTTTACCATCTGACTTCAGGCTTTTGACCGCCATTTTGTTCACGTTGCCGCCAAAAGGGGCAATCACTGCCACTTTCGTATTAGGCGAAAATACCGCCTTCTCCGTTTTGGTTCTAGGTTTAACTTTATCCGCTTTAAACCTTTGAATTTTGGACGAGCATTAAATTTAAATTAAATTTTGGCTTGGGCTTCATAATTTGTCTGCGCCAATCTGTAGCCATTTTTTTGGGAACCTTCAGTTTTTGGGCAAATTTTTTAAACTTGCCGTTTTTGGCAAGCCCAATCGGGATTGGGCATTTTAACTTGAAATTTGTCTTAACTGGAGATTTGTTTTAATTATTAGATATTAGATAATTATTAATTATTAAACAACTGATTTTAGTCTATAATCTAGTTGTATTTACAGTGGAATATTGAGTTAATGGCTTTTAAGTGGCTCCACAATACCCGCAAGACCAGATTTATTCGATTGATGAGGATAAAGCACGTTCTTTAAAAAATCGTATTAAACACTTTTTATATTGTTACCATAACAACTTAGGAAAGCTTTTGGGTTACTTCCTAATTATTACATATTTGGGTCTATTCAAGATAAACCTCTCCACCATTTACTTGGATATTCGTGCATCTACTTCTTATTCAAACTATCAAGTAAAAAAATATGACTTAAACTTATAATCAATTATACATATCGATTTCTGTCACTGCTCAAATGTAAAAATGTAACTACAAATTCATTTCAGTCTGAAAGATAGAAACAAACAAATCGGTTGAAAAATCCCTTAAAAAAAAAAGTATTTTTCTAAATTTGTTATCAACGTTTTAACTAAATTTTAGTATTTATAATATTAACAAGAAGAAAGGAGTCCCACTCTCACGCACCATGTTTCCACGACGCCCTACAAAGCATCCCGTGCTACCTGCAAAGCAGCCCGTGGCACCAACAATAGAAGACATAAAAAAATACATAAAAAGTTTGCATCCCTATAAGTTTTTCCACAAGGACTATGTCCGCAAGATTGCGGAAGTCCAAAATCTGATGTTACTCAAACCAAAGAAGGGCAACCAAAAGAAGGGCAATCAAATCAAGGGCAATCAAAAGAAGGGCAATCAAAAGAAGGGTTTGGCTAGGTCTTTGATGAGTGATAAAAGTCGCAAGAATTTTGACATAATGATGCTGAATCGATTTGGCCACATGAAAAAGTAATGAGACAGTTAATGTCTTGTTAACTGCATACGATATTTTCATACCTTTTGAATTTTGTTAAGATGATATTAAAGCAGCAACAAATCGAGCAAATATATAGACGTGATATCTCTGCAATATAAGCACTATACCCACTTATCGTTAGGGTATATTGAAAAAATCTTTCAAGAATTGGGCACGAATTCTCTTCCTCTTTGGTATATTCTCTACTGCTTCTAGCCCGGGGAAGTTGTTAATTAGAAAATAATACACCGATGAAGGTCAATGTCAAGCGAGATATTCAGAAAGAGAGACATAAAGATAGAGAAAGGGAAGTTATGTAGAAGTTTTAATGAATCAGCTAAAAAAAATTGAGTTGAAAGAAATTCTATTAGTCGGCAAGTTTGTGGCCTAAGTCTTTTGATTTTTATTGAAGAATTTTTTGTTGCATAATTTATAAATGAAATGCACACAACTCATACAGTGAGGGAGAAATAATAGACGATTACATTCCAATTTTAGTTTTAATTATATTTTCTATTTACATATGCAAACTTGTTACACAAAACAAACCGAAAAGCGAGCAACACAGAAACCAAAACAAAGAAAACATAGAAACAAACAGAAACAAAAAAAAATAAAACTATTGCGCCAAAGCTCTCCAGCTGGTTTTTTTTTAACTTGCTTCGCCCGCTTTGTGTGTGTGTGTGTGTGTGTTGGCCATTGTCTAAACAAATATGGGGCGGTGGTGACGGTGCTGGAGCTCGAGCTGGTGGTTGAGAGAGATATACATATGCAAACATTTATGCATGTAGGAGCAAAATGCGCAAAGTTGGTCTACTACTCCACTAAAAACTTTACATGTGCCAACAAAACAGAAAAGTGCTACCAATTAGGTGGCATACAGCGATTCGTGTATGCATGTATGTATGTATGCATGTGTGCCGAACGTCAATAACTGAGTGTACAGCAAATTAGCCTTCTATAATTTATAATAATTTGTTGCTAAATGGTAAACTCTATTCGTTGGCATTCTTCGCTTCGAAAGTTTTTTTTTCTTTTTTGGAAAACATCAAATTATTGAGTTGCATCTTAAACAAGAAACAATTATCTTTAATCTTGGAAATCGTATGATTTGATGATGCTAGATAATTATCGTTGCCAATTGGCAAACATCATGCGAGGCAACTTGTTTGTGTATTTATTAATTTCAGAAGATTTTATTTGTACTTTAAGTGGTTAAAAGAAAAATACAAAAAGTACAGTACACTTTTGTTCTATAAAGTTTTAAGGATGAGATTGAAAAACAAATAAAAATAAGCTAACTTTGACTGCAACGAAGTTTATATACCCTTGCAGTGCGATCCTTTTTAAAATCTTTATTTTTTTGCATAAGTTACGTTTCTCAAAGATTTCTGTATTTCATACGATTTTTCTATATCATTCGATATTTCTTACTAAGCCTATTTTATAAAGACTTTTATTCCCCAGAAGAAGTTCGAACCCGGATCCTCGTTGTTCAGTTGACTAAATGACTGGGCCACTTAGACAACTCATATACCGAGGATTGCTAGTTAGAAATATAAATTTAAAATATAAAGCATTATGATAAGAATACAATATAGTGTAAAATAACATGGATTAGTTATACTTTATTGATTAGTTGTTTTTAAAAGGAAAAGGGATGAACCAGAAATATAAGTGTTTTTCGTGTATTTCTAACCCAAATTAATCCATCATTAAAATGTCAAACCTCTATATTCATATCAAGAGCATAATCTAGAAAGTAAAGTGAAGTGTGGCGATTCTAAGGAATGCAGTTTATGAGGTTTGTGGACACGAACATAGACCGTGGTTATCCACACCCACAATGTTTAAGTCAAGTGTCAATTTATTATTGATACAAATACAGACAACGCCAAACACCCCCTTTACAGCACTCTTGTTCCAGCCCTTCTCTTAATGCTGTGAAGTGCTGGGCAAATTAAATACAATTACGGCAAAATAATTGCCAACCAACGACAAAACGTAACAAACAACTCATAAACGGGTTTCTTCGGTTTAGAATGTTGTTTGATTTGGCCAACGGCATTCCATTTCCTCTTGTGCGGGTGTTGGCCACGTTCTATATAAATCATTTTTGCTCATTCTAATTGTCGGGCCAAGGTGTCCTTGTACACAAAAAAACAAAACAAAAAAATTGAAATGATTGATTAGCATAAATATTTCTTGGCCGAAAGGCGGATATCATATTTGTATCATGTCGGAATGACTCGTTTGAATATGTTGGCAAAATCCAAAAAACCGATAGCAAACGAAATCAAAAATAAACGCTTTTAAAACTGGTTCGAATACCTTTCTTTTATTATTTGCATTATTGTATGCAACCTGCTCAGACCCGTGACAGTAAAACTGTAGCTGTAATTAAAGTGGATTTTCGGGTGGGCAGTCAAAACAAAGTCAACAAACTGGGTAAATGTAACACACACACACACAAACACACTCAAACACTCTCTCATCATCTATGCAGATGATGTTGCACTAGTCGTTGTTAAAAAGAGATTAAGCAAGCAGAGGCTGCAGCAAACATGGCCATCGCAAAGATAGTAGAATGGCTGGGCTCCGTAGGACTCAAATTAGCGGCGCAAAAACAGAGGCCGTTCTAATTTCAAGCAGGAAACTTGTTGAGACAGCACAAATTACTGTTGAGGGGACTACGGTCCAGTCCAAAAGAGCTATCCGCTATCTTGGCGTGTGGATAGACACTCGACTAACCTTTCGAGAACACCTAGCCAACATTCAGGAGAAGGCATCGGTATGCGTGCGTTCGTTGTCAAGGATCCTCTTAAACACGAGGGGCCCAAAACAAGAGACGAGAAAGCTGCTGACGACAGTTCACAGCTCCATTGTACTTTATGCGGCTCGGATCTGGAAATCGGCTTTATTAGTAGAAAGCTACAGCAGGGGCGTACGGTCAACCCACAGACTTTGTGCACTCAGAGTCTGCTGCGCGTTTAGAACGGTATCTGACGACGCAGTATTAGTGTTAGCTGGGATGCTGCCACTTGACATTCAGGCGGATGAAGACACAGTCGTAGCTGCAGCACCTAGTGATGAGCCCTCGAAGAAACTGGCACGCGCACAGGCTAGAGGCAGAAGCCTAATAACATGGCAGAGAAGATGGGATGCGTCACAGAAGGGCAGATGGACCCACCTGCTGATCCCAAATATAGAGAAGTGGTTAGGCAGAAAGCATGGGTCAGTAAATTTCTACCTAACCCAGATACTAAGCGGTCATGGATGCTTTAGGCAATATCTCCATCGCTTTGGTCACGAAGAATCGCCTATGTGCACAGTCTGCAGCGATAACAGCGTAGAAGACGCACAACATATTCTTTTCAGGTGTCGGCGCTATGAGTCCCAAAGAAGGCACCTAGAACTCACTGCAGGGGCTGGATTAACGGTGAACAACCTCGTGGATTCAATGGTTGGCAGCCCACAAACATGGGAAGCGGTCAACAGCTTTGCAGCATATGTAATGCGGGATCTGCGACAATCCGAACGCATGAGAGCTGAAGCGTCGTAGAGAGAGCCACCGACCCTAGGAAGCAATTCCCACGAGGACGTCCCCTAGGATCAAGCTCCCTTTATGGCATATTTTTCTTTTTCCTCTGTATATATCTATCTATACTATCTATACCTATCAATAAAGGAATAAAAAAAAAAAAAAAAAAAACACTCAAACACTCTGACACACAGAGTGCAAATGCACTTCAAACTGTTGCACTTATTTTTCAAACGTTTATTTAAACTGGGTGAGCAGGTGCTTAGTTAACCGAATTTGTTATAATCCGATTATTTTCTTCTGCAATGCATTATCGATCACCGGCTAACTCGCATGGCTCAGGAATTGATTCGACCTCGATGGATGGATTAATCGGGTAACAAAAAATTATACAAAAACATTACACTCGGACGGGAAGATGGACTATGGAATTAACAATTAGCTGGTATATTAACTAGGATCTACCCACCCTACCTTGGGCCCCGTACTCCCTGGCAGCCCCCATGTTCTGTGGACTATCCCGTCGTCATACTCTACTCAGACATTTCTCCTTTTTTCATTACACATATATTATATTAAACAATTTCACATTTTTTTTACAATATTGACTGAGCCTAACCAGGGTACCACTGGGACGTATACAAATATAAATTAAATAAATTATATAAATAAACAAAATACAATTACTTATTCTAACAGCCTAATGTTGAGGTTAAATGGAGAAAAAAAACCTGGAGCACCCGGATCTGGGTGGCCGATTGGATCCCGTCGAATTGGCTGTCCGAAGGCTCCTGTGTGTGTCCGTCCTGCGTCTCGCATGCAATTCTTGGTCTTCAAGGATGGGTGGGATGCTCCTTCTAGGCACACGCACTTTTCAGCTTTTTTTTCTTCTTGCACAACTTAACAACTCCACGTGCCTTCTAAACTTAACTCCTCTTTTTTTCCTTCGTCCTCTTCCTCTTTTTTTCCAAAAAAGACTCAACTCCTCCACTCTCTTAGATTCCTAAAAATTCAAATTTTGTTCCCGGAACCGGAACCGCTCCCAGAACTAGCTCGGTTCTCTTGGTTTTTTCGCGCCAAATTCCCAGCTAATTTTCTAGCTAACGAGCCAGCCCCATCGATAACAGCTGTATTGTTGTTTATCAATTATTTGGCCCATAACAAATTATATAAATAAATCCACAAACAAATACGAAGAAAAGACCTTCGTCAATGTCGTTGTTTTGATACTCTTTCCACATGGGCCAAAACTAAGAAGTATCCGGAGGGTATCACAAAATTGGTCGGATCAAGGAGAGGAGAAAGCATTTTGAAATGTATTCTCTAGTAAGATTATCAAGCTGCCATGTCCGCAGTAAAGCAATAGCTAATTCGATGAAATCCGGTCCTAAATAATATAAGCTCCTCGGGACGCCCAATCGAACTACCAAACAACCAAATTTCCCCATTGTAAAGAGCAAAAGATATAAAATTGCATTAACAATCCAGATGTTTACTTATTTTCAAATACAAATATGGGTTGAAAAAAGTCATTACAGAAATTTTAAAACATTTGTAGAATCGTTGTCATTTCTAATGCAAAAAAATTCAATATATACATAAGCCTTATTTTCTTTTATTTGCTTTGTCCTATTCTTTCTTCACTTTAACCAAAACTTTTTGGTCATTTTTAGCAATATTTATCTTGGTGTGTCCTTTTCGTATGGCCAGCTCTCGGGGATATTTATTAACGATTTTCTTGAACTTTTCCAGTTGATCGACCTTAGTTGCGGCCTTAAGCCATTCTTTTTTATTTCTTATTTTTTGTACTTCTTTACCATCTGACTTCAGGCTTTTGACCGCCATTTTTTTCACGTTATCGGCCACACGATGTTTTTTCTTGATACTCTTGGTTTGGGAGTAGGACTTCTAGTGAGTGGGCGTACCTCACGGGAAACGTGGCCAAAAGGGGCAATCACTGCTACTTTCGTATTAGGCGAAAATACCGCCTTCTCCGTTTTGGTTCTAGGTTTAACTTTATCCGCTTTAAAACCTTTGAATTTTGGACGAGCATTAAATTTAGCACATTTTGGTGCATCCTTCCACTTTGGCTTGGGCTTCATAATTTGTCTGCGCCAATCTGTAGCCATTTTTTTGGGAACCTTCAGCTTTAGAGCAAATTGTTTAAACTTGCCGTTTTTGTTAAAGTTAGGCCAATAGGGATTGGGCATTTTTATTTGAAATTTATTTTTACTTTAAATTTGTTTTAATTATTAGAACTATACTCTCGAGCACGATTTTCTAGAATGTGAAATATGGAAGTAGGAAATGAGGCAGGTAAACTAGGACATGGACATGGCCTACTTTTCACTTTTTATTTTTCACTCTCCCGCCTACTGCCTTTGTCGGTAAAGAACTGATTTTAGTCTATAATCTAGTTGCATTTACAGTGGAATATTGAGTTAATGGCTTTTAAGTGGCTCCACAATACCCGCAAGACCAGATTTATTCGATTGATGAGGATAAAGCACGTTCCTTAAAAAATCGTATTAAACACTTTTTATATTGTTACCATAACAACTTAGGAAAGCTTTAGGGTTACTTCCTAATTATTACATATTTGGGTCTATTCAAGATAAACCTTTCCACCATTTACTTATTCAAACTATCAAGTAAAAAAATATGACTTAAACTTATAACCAATTATACATATCGATTTCTGTCACTGCTCAAATGTAAAAATGTAACTACAAATTCATTTCAGTCTGAAAGATAGAAACAAACAAATTGGTTGAAAAATCCCTAAAAAAAAAGTATTTTTGTAAATTTGTTATCAACGTTTTAACTAAATTTTTAGTATTTATAATATTAACAAGAAGAAAGGAGTCCCACTCTCACGCACCATGTTTCCAAGACGCCCTACAAAGCATCCCGTGCTACCTGCAAAGCAGCCCGTGGCACCAACAATAGAAGACATAAAAAAATACATAAAAAGTTTGCATCCCTATAAGTTTTTCCACAAGGACTATGTCGCTGCCATGGATGCTCGTCAAGTGGCTAGACTCAGCAAGCGACAAATTGGTCGTCTCTCACGTCTGGCCTGGTATAATCTACCGCCACCTAAACGCATGCACTATATCCTTATGGTAAGACGCAAGATTGCGGATGTCCAAAATCTGATGTTACTCAAACCAAAGAAGGGCAATCAAAAGAAGGGCAATCAAATCAAGGGCAATCAAAAGAAGGGCAATCAAAAGAAGGGCAATCAAAAGAAGGGTTTGGCTAGGTCTTTGATGAGTGATAAAAGTCGCAAGAATTTTGACATAATGATGCTGAATCGATTTGGGCACATGAAAAAGTAATGAGGCAGTTAATGTCTTGTTAACTGCATACGATATTTTCATACCTTTTGAATTTTGTTAAGATGACATTAAAGCATAGCAACAAATCGAGCAAATAAATATATCTCTGCAATATAAGCACTATACCCACTTATCGTTAGGGTATATCGAAAAAATCTTTCAAGAATTTGGCACGAATTCTCTTCCTCTTTGGTATATTCTCTACTGCTTCTAGCCCGGGGAAGTTGTTAATTAGAAAATAATACACCGATGAAGGTCAATGTCAAGCGAGATATTCAGAAAGAGAGACATAAAGATAGAGAAAGGGAAGTTATGTAGAAGTTTTAATGAATCAGCTAAAAAAAATTGAGTTGAAAGAAATTCTATTAGTCGGCAAGTTTGTGGCCTAAGTCTTTTGATTTTTATTGAAGAATTCGATACCAGCTGTATTGTTGTTTATCAATTATTTGGCCCATAACAAATTATATAAAATAAATCCACAAACAAATACGAAGAAAAGACCTTCGTCAATGTCGTTGTTTTGATACTCTTTCCACATGGGCCAAAACTAAGAAGTATCCGGAGGGTATCACAAAATTGGTCGGATCAAGGAGAGGAGAAAGCATTTTGAAATGTATTCTCTAGTAAGATTGTCAAGCTGCCATGTCCGCAGTAAAGCAATAGCTAATTGGATGAAATCCGGTCCTAAATAATATAAGCTCCTCGGGACGCCCAATCGAACTACCAAACAACCAAATTTCCCCATTGTAAAGAGCAAAAGATATAAAATTGCATTAACAATCCAGATGTTTACTTATTTTCAAATACAAATATGGGTTGAAAAAAGTCATTACAGAAATTTTAAAAAATTTGTAGAATCGTTGTCTTTTCTAATGCAAAAAAATTCAATATATACATAAGCCTTATTTTCTTTTATTTGCTTTGTCCTATTCTTTCTTCACTTTAACCAAAACTTTTTGGTCATTTTTAGCAATATTTATCTTGGTGTGTCCTTTTCGTATGGCCAGCTCTCGGGATGTTTATTAACGATTTCTTGAACTTTTCCAGTTGATCGACCTTAGTTGCGGCCTTAAGCCATTCTTTTTTATTCTTATTTTTTGTACTTCTTTACCATCTGACTTCAGGCTTTTGACCGCCATTTTTTCACGTTATCGGCCACACGATGTTTTTTCTTGATACTCCTTGGTTTGGGAGTAGGACTTCTAGTGAGTGGGCGTACCTCACGGGAAACGTGGCCAAAAGGGGCAATCACTGCTACTTTCGTATTAGGCGAAAATACCGCCTTCTCCGTTTTGGTTCTAGGTTTAACTTTATCCGCTTTAAAACCTTTGAATTTTGGACGAGCATTAAATTTAGCACATTTTGGTGCATCCTTCCACTTTGGCTTGGGCTTCATAATTTGTCTGCGCCAATCTGTAGCCATTTTTTTGGGAACCTTCAGTTTTTGGGCAAATTGTTTAAACTTGCCGTTTTTGTTAAAGTTTTGTAAAGCCAATAGGGATTGGGCATTTTTATTTGAAATTTATTTTTACTTTAAATTTGTTTTAATTATTAGAACTATACTCTCGAGCACGATTTTCTAGAATGTGAAATATGGAAGTAGGAAATGAGGCAGGTAAACTAGGCAAATGGACATGGCCTACTTTTCACTTTTTATTTTTCACTCTCCCGCCTACTGCCTTTGTCGGTAAAGAACTGATTTTAGTCTATAATCTAGTTGTATTTACAGTGGAATATTGAGTTAATGGCTTTTAAGTGGCTCCACAATACCCGCAAGACCAGATTTATTCGATTGATGAGGATAAAGCACGTTCTTTAAAAAATCGTATTAAACACTTTTTATATTGTTACCATAACAACTTAGGAAAGCTTTTTGGGTTACTTCCTAATTATTACATATTTGGGCCTAGTCAAGATATACCTTTCCACCATTTACTTGTATATTCGTGCATCTAGTTCTTATTCAAACTATCAAGTAAAAAAATATGACTTAAACTTATAACCAATTATACATATCGATTTCTGTCACTGCTCAAATGTAAAAATGTAACTACAAATTCATTTCAGTCTGAAAGATAGAAACAAACAAATTGGTTGAAAAATCCCTAAAAAAAAGTATTTTTGTAAATTTGTTATCAACGTTTTAACTAAATTTTTAGTATTTATAATATTAACAAGAAGAAAGGAGTCCCACTCTCACGCACCATGTTTCCAAGACGCCCTACAAAGCATCCCGTGCTACCTGCAAAGCAGCCCGTGGCACTAACAATAGAAGACATGAAAAAATACATAAAAAGTTTGCATCCCTATAAGTTTTTCCACAAGGACTATGTCGCTGCCATGGATGCTCGTCAAGTGGCTAGACTCAGCAAGCGACAAATTGGTCGTCTCTCACGTCTGGCCTGGTATAATCTACCGCCACCTAAACGCATGCACTATATCCTTATGGTAAGACGCAAGATTGCGGAAGTCCAAAATCTGATGTTACTCAAACCAAAGAAGGGCAATCAAATCAAGGGCATTCAAAAGAAGGGCAATCAAAAGAAGGGTTTGGCTAGGTCTTTGATGAGTGATAAAAGTCGCAAGAATTTTGACATAATGATGCTGAATCGATTTGGGCACATGAAAAAGTAATGAGGCAGTTAATGTCTTGTTAACTGCATACGATATTTTCATACCTTTTGAATTTTGTTAAGATGACATTAAAGCATAGCAACAAATCGAGCAAATATATAGACGTGATATCTCTGCAATATAAGCACTATACCCACTTATCGTTAGGGTATATCGAAAAAATCTTTCAAGAATTGGGCACGAATTCTCTTCCTCTTTGGTATATTCTCTATTGCTTCTAGCCCGGGGGAGTTGTTAATTAGAAAATAATACACCGATGAAGGTCAATGTCAAGCGAGATATTCAGATAGAGAGACATAAAGATAGAGAAAGGGAAGTTATGTAGAAGTTTTAATGAATCAGCTAAAAAAAATTGAGTTGAAAGAAATTCTATTAGTCGGCAAGTTTGTGGCCTAAGTCTTTTGATTTTTATTGAAGAATTTTTTGTTGCATCATTTATAAATGAAATGCACACAACTCATACAGTGAGGGAGAAATAATAGACGATTACATTCCAATTTTAGTTTTAATTATATTTACTAATACGTTAGCTGTTGGTTAATTACATATGCAAACTTGTTACACAAAACAAACCGAAAAGCGAGCAACACAGAAACCAAAACAAAGAAAACATAGAAACAAACAGAAACAAAAAAAAATAAAACTATTGCGCCAAAGCTCTCCAGCTGGTTTTTTTTTAACTTGCTTCGCCCGCTTTGTGTGTGTGTGTGTGTGTGTTGGCCATTGTCTAAACAAATATGGGGCGGTGGTGACGGTGCTGGAGCTCGAGCTGGTGGTTGAGAGAGATATACATATGCAAACATTTATGCATGTAGGAGCAAAATGCGCAAAGTTTGTCTACTACTCCACTAAAAGCTTTACATGTGCCAACAAAACAGAAAAGTGCTACCAATTAGGTGGCATACAGCGATTCGTGTATGCATGTATGTATGTATGCATGTGTGCCGAACGTCAATAACTGAGTGTACAGCAAATTAGCTTTCTATAATTTATATTAATTTGTTGCTAAATGGTAAACTCTATTCGTTGGCATTCTTCGCTTCGAAAGTTTTTTTTTTGTTTTTTGGAAAACATCAAATTATTGAGTTGCATTTTAAACAAGAAACAAATATCTTAATCTTGGAAATCGTATGATTTGATGATGCTAGATAATTGGCAAACATCATGCGAGGCAACTTGTTTGTGTATTTATTAATTTCAGAAGATTTTATTTGAACTTTAAGTGGTTAAAAGAAAAATACAAAAAGTACAGTACACTTTTGTTCTATAAAGTTTTAAGGATGAGATTGAAAAACAAATAAAAAATAAGCTAACTTTGACTGCAACGAAGTTTATATACCCTTGCAGTGCGACCCTTTTTAAAATCTTTATTTTTTTGCATAAGTTACGTTTCTCAAAGATTTCTGTATTTCATACGATTTTTCTATATCAATCGAAATTTCTTACTAAGCCTATTTTAAAAAGACTTTTATTCCCCAGAAGAAGTTCGAACCCGGATCCTCGTTGTTCAGTTGACTAAATGAGTGGGCCACTTAGACAACTCATCTACCGAGGATTGCTAGTTAGAAATATAAATTTAAAATATAAAGCATTATGATAAGAATACAATAAAGTGTAAAATAACATGTATTAGTTATACTTTATTGATTAGTTGTTTTTAAAAGGAAAAGGGATGAACCAGAAATATAAGTTTTTTTCGTGTATTTCTAACCCATTTGTTCATGGGGCTCGGCACAAAATTAATCCATCATTAAAATGTCAAACCTCTATATTCATATCAAGAGTACAATCTAGAAAGTAAAGTGAAGTGTGGCGATTCTAAGGAATGCAGTTTATGAGGTTTGTGGACACGAACATAGACCGTGGTTATCCACACCCACAATGTTTAAGTCAAGTGTCACTTTATTATTGATACAAATACAGACAACGCCAAACACCCCCTTTACAGCACTCTTGTTCCAGCCCTTCTCTTAATGCTGTGAAGTGCTGGGCAAATTAAATACATTTACGGCAATATAATTGCCAACCAACGACAAAACGTAACAAACAACTCATAAACGGGTTTCTTCAGTTTAGAATGTTGTTTGATTTGGCCAACGGCATTCCATTTCCTCTTGTGCGGGTGTTGGCCACGTTCTATATAAATCAGTTTTGCGGATTCTAATTGTCGGGCCAAGGTGTCCTTGTACACAAAAAAACAAAACAACAAAATTTAAATGATTGATTAGCATAAATATTTCTTGGCCGAAAGGCGGATATCATATTTGTATCATGTCGGAATGACTCGTTTGAATATGTTGGCAAAATCCAAAAACCAGATAGCAAACGAAATCAAAAATAAACGCTTTTAAAACTGGTTCGAATATCTTTCTTTTATTATTTGCATTATTGTATGCAACCTGCTCAGACCAGTGACAGTAAAACTGTAGCTGTAATTAAAGTGGATTTTCGGGTGGGCAGTCAAAACAAACTCAACAAACTGGGTAAATGTAACACACACAAACACACTCAAACACTCTGACACACAGAGTGCAAACAGTTGCACTTATTTTTCAAACGTTTATTTAAACTGGGTGAGCAGGTGCTTAGTTAACCGAATTTGTTATAATCCGATTATTTTTCTTCTGCAATCCATCATCGATCAGTTTTCAGTTTTTTTTTCTTCTTGCACAACTTAACAACTCCACGTGCCTTCTAGAACTTAACTCCTCTTTTTTTTTCTTCGTCCTCTTCCTCTTTTTTTCCAAAAAAGACTCAACTCCTCCACTCTCTTAGATTCCTAAAAATTCAAATTTTGTTCCCGGAACCGGAACCGCTCCCAGAACTAGCGCGGTTCTCTTGGTTTTTTCGCGCCAAATTCCCAGCTAATTTTCTAGCTAACGAGCCAGCCCCATCGATAACAGCTGTATTGTTGTTTATCAATTATTTGGCCCATAACAAATTATATAAAATAAATCCACAAACAAATACGAAGAAAAGACCTTCGTCAATGTCGTTGTTTTGATACTCTTTCCACATGGGCCAAAACTAAGAAGTATCCGGAGGGTATCACAAAATTGGTCGGATCAAGGAGAGGAGAAAGCATTTTGAAATGTATTCTCTAGTAAGATTGTCAAGCTGCCATGTCCGCAGTAAAGCAATAGCTAATTGGATGAAATCCGGTCCTAAATAATATAAGCTCCTCGGGACGCCCAATCGAACTACCAAACAACCAAATTTCCCCATTGTAAAGAGCAAAAGATATAAAATTGCATTAACAATCCAGATGTTTACTTATTTTCAAATACAAATATGGCTTGAAAAAAGTCATTACAGAAATTTTAAAAAATTTGTAGAATCGTTGTCATTTCTAATGCAAAAAAATTCAATATATACATAAGCCTTGTTTTCTTTTATTTGCTTTGTCCTATTCTTTCTTCACTTTAACCAAAACTTTTTGGTAATTTTTAGCAATATTTATCTTGGTGTGTCCTTTTCGTATGGCCAGCTCTCTGGGATGTTTATTAACGATTTTCTTGAACTTTTCCAGTTGATCGACCTTAGTTGCGGCCTTAAAGCCAATAGGGATTGGGCATTTTTATTTGAAATTTATTTTCACTTTAAATTTGTTTTAATTATTAGAACTATACTCTCGAGCACGATTTTCTAGAATGTGAAATATGGAAGTAGGAAATGAGGCAGGTAAACTAGGCAAATGGACATGGCCTACTTTTCACTTTTTATTTTTCACTCTCCCGCCTACTGCCTTTGTCGGTAAAGAACTGATTTTAGTCTATAATCTAGTTGTATTTACAGTGGAATATTGAGTTAATGGCTTTTAAGTGGCTCCACAATACCCGCAAAACCAGATTTATTCGATTGATGAGGATAAAGCACGTTCTTTAAAAAATCGTATTAAACACTTTTTATATTGTTACCATAACAACTTAGGAAAGCTTTTGGGGTTACTTCCTAATTATTACATATTTGGGTCTATTCAAGATAAACCTTTCCACCATTTACTTGGATATTCGTGCATCTACCTCTTATTCAAACTATCAAGTAAAAAAATATGACTTAAACTTATAATCAATTATACATATCGATTTCTGTCACTGCTCAAATGTAAAAATGTAACTTCAAATTCATTTCAGTCTGAAAGATAGAAACAAACAAATCGGTTGAAAAATCCCTTAAAAAAAGTATTTTTCTAAATTTGTTATCAACGTTTTAACTAAATTTTTAGTATTTATAATATTAACAAGAAGAAAGGAGTCCCACTCTCACGCACGATGTTTCCAAGACGCCCTACAAAGCATCCCGTGCTACCTGCAAAGCAGCCCGTGGCACCAACAATAGAAGACATGAAAAAATACATAAAAAGTTTGCATCCCTATAAGTTTTTCCACAAGGACTATGTCACTGCCATGGATGCTCGTCAAGTGGCTAGACTCAGCAAGCGACAAATTGGTCGTCTGTCACGTCTGGCCTGGTATAATCTGCCGCCACCTAAACGCATGCACTATATCCTTATGGTAAGACGCAAGATTGCGGAAGTCCAAAATCTGATGTTACTCAAACCAAAGAAGGGCAATCAAAAGAAGGGCAATCAAATCAAGGGCAATCAAAAGAAGGGCAATCAAAAGAAGGGCAACCAAAGGAGGGTTTGGCTAGGTCTTTGATGAGTGATAAAAGTCGCAAGAATTTTGATATAATGATGCTGAATCGATTTCGGCACATGAAAAAGTAATGAGGCAGTTAATGTCTTGTTAACTGCATACGATATTTTCATACCTTTTGAATTTTGTTAAGATGACATTAAAGCATAGCAACAAATCGAGCAAATATATAGACGTGATATCTCTGCAATATAAGCACTATACCCACTTATCGTTAGGGTATATCGAAAAAATCTTTCAAGAATTGGGCACGAATTCGCTTCCTCTTTGGTATATTCTCTAGCCCGGGGGAGTTGTTAATTAGAAAATAATACACCGATGAAGGTCAATGTCAAGCGAGATATTCAGAAAGAGAGACAAAGATAGAGAAAGGTAAGTTATGTAGAAGTTTAATGAATCAGCTAAAAAAAAATTGAGTTGAAAGAAATTCTTTTAGTCGGCAAGTTTGTGGCCTAAGTCTTTTGATTTTTATTGAAGAATTTTTTGTTGCATCATTTATAAATGAAATGCACACAACTCATACAGTGAGGGAGAAATAATAGACGATTACATTCCAATTTTAGTTTTAATTATATTTACTAATACGTTAGCTGTTGGTTAATTACATATGCAAACTTGTTACACAAAACAAACCGAAAAGCGAGCAACACAGAAACCAAAACAAAGAAAACATAGAAACAAACAGAAAGAAAAAAAATAAAACTATTGCGCCAAAGCTCTCCAGCTGGTTTTTTTTAACTTGCTTCGCCCGCTTTGTGTGTGTGTGCGTGTGTTGGCCATTGTTTAAACAAATATGGGGCGGTGGTGACGGTGCTGGAGCTCGAGCTGGTGGTTGAGAGTGATATACATATGCAAACATTTATGCATGTAGGAGCAAAATGCGCAAAGTTTGTCTACTACTCCACTAAAAGCTTTACATGTGCCAACAAAACAGAAAAGTGCTACCAATTAGGTGGCATACAGCGATTCGTGTATGCATGTATGTATGTATGCATGTGTGCCGAACGTCAATAACTGAGTGTACAGCAAATTAGCTTTCTATAATTTATATTAATTTGTTGCTAAATGGTGAACTCTATTCGTTGGCATTCTTCGCTTCGAAAGTTTTTTTTTTCTTTTTTGGAAAACCTCAAATTATTGAGTTGCATCTTAAACAAGAAACAATTATCTTTAATCTTGGAAATCGTATGATTTGATGATGCTAGATAATTGGCAAACATCATGCGAGGCAACTTGTTTGTGTATTTATTAATTTCAGAAGATTTTATTTGAACTTTAAGTGGTTAAAAGAAAAATACAAAAAGTACAGTACACTTTTGTTCTATAAAGTTTTAAGGATGAGATTGAAAAACAAATAAAAAATAAGCTAACTTTGACTGCAACGAAGTTTATATACCCTTGCAGTGCGATCCTTTTTAAAATCTTTATTTTTTTGCATAAGTTACGTTTCTCAAAGATTTCTGTATTTCATACGATTTTTCTATATCATTCGATATTTCTTACTAAGCCTATTTTATAAAGACTTTTATTCCCCAGAAGAAGTTCGAACCCGGATCCTCGTTGTTCAGTTGACTAAATGACTGGGCCACTTAGACAACTCATATACGGAGGATTGCTAGTTAGAAATATAAATTTAAAATATAAAGCATTATGATAAGAATACAATTAAGTGTAAAATAACATGGATTAGTTATACTTTATTGATTAGTTGTTTTTAAAAGGAAAAGGGATGAACCAGAAATATAAGTTTTTTTCGTGTATTTCTAACCCATTTGTTCATGGGGCTCGGCACAAAATTAATCCATCATTAAAATGTCAAACTCTATATCAAGAGTAAAATCTAGGAAGTAAAGTGAAGTGTGGCGATTCTAAGGAATGCAGTTTATGAGGTTTGTGGACACGAACATAGACCGTGGTTATCCACACCCACAATGTTTAAGTCAAGTGTCAATTTATTATTGATACAAATACAGACAACGCCAAACACCCCCTTTACAGCACTCTTGTTCCAGCCCTTCTCTTAATGCTGTGAAGTGCTGGGCAAATTAAATACAATTACGGAAAAATAATTGCCAAACAACGACAAAACGTAACATACAACTCATAAACGGGTTTCTTCAGTTTAGAATGTTGTTTGATTTGGCCAACGGCATTCCATTTCCTCTTGTGCGGGTGTTGGCCACGTTCTATATAAATCAGTTTTGCGGATTCTAATTGTCGGGCCAAGGTGTCCTTGTACACAAAAAAACAAAACAACAAAATTTAAATGATTGATTAGCATAAATATTTCTTGGCCAAAAGGCGGATATCATATTTGTATCATGTCGGAATGACTCGTTTGAATATGTTGGCAAAATCCAAAAACCAGATAGCAAACGAAATCAAAAATAAACGCTTTTAAAACTGGTTCGAATATCTTTCCTTTATTATTTGCATTATTGTATGCAACCTGCTCAGACCAGTGACAGTAAAACTGTAGCTGTAATTAAAGTGGATTTTCGGGTGGGCAGTCAAAACAAACTCAACAAACTGGGTAAATGTAACACACACACACACAAACACACTCAAACACTCTGACACACAGAGTGCAAATGCACTTCAAACTGTTGCACTTATTTTTCAAACGTTTATTTAAACTGGGTGAGCAGGTGCTTAGTTAACCGAATTTGTTATAATCCGATTATTTTTCTTCTGCAATCCATCATCGATCACCGGCTAACTCGCATGGCTCAGAAATGGATTCGACCTCGATGGATGGATTAATCGGGTAACAAAAAATTATACAAAAAACGTTACACTCGGACGGGAAGATGGACTATGGAATTAACAATTAGCTGGTATATTAACTAGGATCTACCCACCCTACCTTGGGCCCCGTACTCCCTGGCAGCCCCCATGTTCTGTGGACTATCCCGTCGTCATACTCTACTCAGACATTTCTCCTTTTTTCATTACACATATATTATATTAAACAATTTCACATTTTTTTTACAATATTGACTGAGCCTAACCAGGGTACCACTGGGACGTATACAAATATAAATTAAATAAATTATATAAATAAACAAAATACAATTACTTATTCTAACAGCCTAATGTTGAGGTTAAATGGAGAAAAAAAACCTGGAGCACCCGGACCTGGGTGTCCGATTGGATCCCGTCGAATTGGCTGTCCGAAGGCTCCTGTGTGTGTCCGTCCTGCGTCTTGCATGCAATTCTTGGTCTTCAAGGATGGGTGGGATGCTCCTTCTAGGCACACGCACTTTTCAGTTTTTTTTTCTTCTTGCACAACTTAACAACTCCACGTGCCTTCTAGAACTTAACTCCTCTTTTTTTTTCTTCGTCCTCTTCCTCTTTTTTTCCAAAAAAGACTCAACTCCTCCACTCTCTTAGATTCCAAAAAATTCAAATTTTGTTCCCGGAACCGGAACCGCTCCCAGAACAAGCTCGGTTCTCTTGGTTTTTTCGCGCCAAATTCCCAGCTAATTTTCTAGCTAACGAGCCAGCCCCATCGATAACAGCTGTATTGTTGTTTATCAATTATTTGGCCCATAACAAATTATATAAAATAAATCCACAAACAAATACGAAGAAAAGACCTTCGTCAATGTCGTTGTTTTGATACTCTTTCCACATGGGCCAAAACTAAGAAATATCCGGAGGGTATCACAAAATTGGTCGGATCAAGGAGAGGAGAAAGCATTTTGAAATGTATTCTCTAGTAAGATTGTCAAGCTGCCATGTCCGCAGTAAAGCAATAGCTAATTGGATGAAATCCGGTCCTAAATAATATAAGCTCCTCGGGACGCCCAATCGAACTACCAAACAACCAAATTTCCCCATTGTAAAGAGCAAAAGATATAAAATTGCATTAACAATCCAGATGTTTACTTATTTTCAAATACAAATATGGGTTGAAAAAAGTTATTACAGAAATTTTAAAAAATTTGTAGAATCGTTGTCATTTCTAATGCAAAAAAATTCAATATATACATAAGCCTTATTTTCTTTTATTTGCTTTGTCCTCTTCTTTCTTCACTTTAACCAAAACTTTTTGGTCATTTTTAGCGATATTTATCTTGGTGTGTCCTTTTCGTATGGCCAGCTCTCGGGGATGTTTATTAACGATTTTCTTGAACTTTTCCAGTTGTTCGACCTTAGTTGCGGCCTTAAGCCATTCTTTTTTATTTCTTATTTTTTGTACTTCTTTACCATCTGACTTCAGGCTTTTGACCGCCATTTTTTTTACGTTATCGGCCACACGATGTTTTTTCTTGATACTTCTTGGTTTGGGAGTAGGACTTCTAGTGAGTGGGCGTACCTCACGGGAAACGTGGCCAAAAGGGGCAATCACTGCTACTTTCGTATTAGGCGAAAATACCGCCTTCTCCGTTTTGGTTCTAGGTTTAACTTTATCCGCTTTAAAACCTTTGAATTTTGGACGAGCATTAAATTTAGCACATTTTGGTGCATCCTTCCACTTTGGCTTGGGCTTCATAATTTGTCTGCGCCAATCTGTAGCCATTTTTTTGGGAACCTTCAGTTTTTGGGCAAATTTTTTAAACTTGCCGTTTTTGTTAAAGTTAGGCCTATAGGGATTGGGCATTTTTATTTGAAATTTATTATACCCTTGCAAAAAGGGTATATTAATTTTGGTCAGAAGTGTGCAACGCATAGAAGGAAGCATTTCCGACCATATAAAGTATATATATTCTTGATCAGCACGACGAGACGAGTTGAAATAGCCATGTCCGTCCGTCCGTCCGTCCGTCCGTCCGTCCGTCCGTCCGTCTGTCCGTCTGTCCGTCCGTCTGGATCAACGCAAACTCCTCCTAGACCGTAAGAGCTACAGAGCTGAAATTTTGCATGTAGGCTTGTATATACTGCAGGCGTTGTATATCTCGGATTCAGCCGGATCGGATCACTGCATCATATAGCTCCCATACAAATGACAAAGTCACGAACAGTGACTTTTCTCAATAACTTTGTTATTTTCTGAAGTATTGTCGTGAAATTTAATATTGGTAAGTTAATTACACATATAAACGACCATGCCAAATTTGATCAAGATCGGGTGACTATATCATATAGCTCCCATAGGAACGATCTTTCGAAAACAGTGACTTTTGTCAATAACTTCGTTACTTTTGACGCGATTGCTTTCAAATTAAACATTTGTTAGTTTAATATATCTGTTAATGACTGTGCCGAATTTGATAAAGATCGTGTTACTATATCATATAGCACCCATAGGAACGATCGGTGGAAAACAGTGACTTTGATCAATATCTTCGTTATTTCCTATGCTAAGGTTGTAGGCCGTTCTTTCGGACACATTAGCCCTTTTAGCTTAAACGTTTTTCCACTCTGATGGCTATAGGTAAGGAAACAGTTACCAAAAAAGTTGCAAGGGTATACAAACTTTGACGCGGTCGAAGTTAGCCCCGGCCCTCTGGTTTTTACTTTAAATTTGTTTTAATTATTAGAACTATACTCTCGAGCACGATTTTCTAGAATGTGAAGTATGGAAGTAGGAAAAGAGGCAGGTAAACTAGGCAAATGGACATGGCCTACTTTTCACTTTTTATTTTTCACTCTCCCGCCTACTGCCTTTGTCGGTAAAGAACTGATTTTAGTCTATAATCTAGTTGTATTTACAGTGGAATATTGAGTTAATGGCTTTTAAGTGGCTCCACAATACCCGCAAGACCAGATTTATTCGATTGATGAGGATAAAGCACGTTCTTTAAAAAATCGTATTAAACACTTTTTATATTGTTACCATAACAACTTAGGAAAGCTTTTGGGGTTACTTCCTAATTATTACATATTTGGGTCTATTCAAGATAAACCTTTCCACCATTTACTTGGATATTCGTGCATCTACTTCTTATTCAAACTATCAAGTAAAAAAATATGACTTAAACTTATAATCAATTATACATATCGATTTCTGTCACTGCTCAAATGTAAAAATGTACATCAGTCTGCTAGATAGAAAAATTGGCCATGTCCGCCTGTTTTTAGCTCTCTGAAAGCAATAGCTAATTGGATGAATTCCGTTCCAAAATAAGATGAGCTCCTCGGGACGCCCAATCGAACTACCAAGCAACCAAATTTCCCCATTGTAAAGTGCAAAAGATATAAAATTGCATTAACAATCCAGATGTTTACTTATTTTTAAATACAAATTTGGGTCGAAAAAAGTCATTATAGAAATTTAAAAAAATTTATAGAATCGTTGTCAATTCTAATGCAAAAAAATTCAATATATACGTAAGCCTTATTTTCTTTTATTTGCTCTGTCCTCATCTTTCTTCACCTTAACCAAAACTTTTTGGTCATTTCCAGTGATATTTATCTTGGTGTGTCCTTTTCGTATGGCCAGCTCTCGGGGATGTTTATTAACGATTTTCTTGAACTTTTCCAGTTGTTCGACCTTAGTTGCGGCCTTAAGCCATTCTTTTTCATTTCTTATTTTTTGTACTTCTTTACCATCTGACTTCAGGCTTTTGACCGCCATTTTTTTTACGTTATCGGCCACACGATGTTTTTTCTTGATACTTCTTGGTTTGGGAGTAGGACTCACGGGAAACGTGGCCAAAAGGGGCAATCACTGCTACTTTCGTATTAGGCGAAAATACCGCCTTCTCCGTTTTGGTTCTAGGTTTAACTTTATCCGCTTTAAAACCTTTGAATTTTGGACGAGCATTAAATTTAGCACATTTTGGTGCATCCTTCCACTTTGGCTTGGGCTTCATAATTTGTCTGCGCCAATCTGTAGCCATTTTTTTGGGAACCTTCAGTTTTTGGGCAAATTTTTTAAACTTGCCGTTTTTGTTAAAGTTAGGCCAATAGGGATTGGGCATTTTTATTTGAAATTTATTTTTACTTTAAATTTGTTTTAATTATTAGAACTATACTCTCGAGCACGATTTTCTAGAATGTGAAATATAGAAGTAGGAAATGAGGCAGGTAAACTAGGCAAATGGACATGGCCTACTTTTCACTTTTTATTTTTCACTCTCCCGCCTACTGCCTTTGTCGGTAAAGAACTGATTTTAGTCTATAAACTAGTTGTATTTACAGTGGAATATTGAGTTAATGGCTTTTAAGTGGCTCCACAATACCCGCAAGACCAGATTTATTCGATTGATGAGGATAAAGCACGTTCTTTAAAAAATCGTATTAAACACTTTTTATATTGTTACAACTTAGGAAAGCTTTTGGGGTTACTTCCTAATTATTACATATTTGGGTCTATTCAAGATAAACCTTTCCACCATTTACTTGGATATTCGTGCATCTACTTCTTATTCAAACTATCAAGTAAAAAAATATGACTTAAACTTATAATCAATTATACATATCGATTTCTGTCACTGCTCAAATGTAAAAATGTACATCAGTCTGCTAGCTAGAAAAATTGGCCATGTCCGCCTGTTTTTAGCTCTCTGAAAGCAATAGCTAATTGGATGAATTCCGGTCCAAAATAAGATGAGCTCCTCGGGACGCCCAATCGAACTACCAAGCAACCAAATTTCCCCATTGTAAAGAGCAAAAGATATAAAATTGGATGAATTCCGGTCCAAAATAAGATGAGCTCCTCGGGACGCCCAATCGAACTACCAAGCAACCAAATTTCCCCATTGTAAAGAGCAAAAGATATAAAATAACAATCCAGATTTTTACTTATTTTCTAATACAAATATGGGTTGAAAAAAGTCATTACAGAAATTTTAAAAAATTTGTAGAATCGTTGTCATTTCTAATGCAAAAAAAATTCAATATATACATAAGCCTTATTTTCTTTTATTTGCTTTGTCCTCTTCTTTCTTCACTTTAACCAAATCTTTTTGGTCATTTTTAGCGATATTTATCTTGGTGTGTCCTTTTCGTATGGCCAGCTCTCGGGGATGTTTATTAACGATTTTCTTGAACTTTTCCAGTTGATCGACCTTAGTTGCGGCCTTAAGCCATTCTTTTTTTTTTCTTATTTTTTGTACTTCTTTACCATCTGACTTCAGGATTTTGACCGCCATTTTTTTCACGTTATCGGCCACACGATGTTTTTTCTTGATACTCCTTGGTTTGGAAGTCGGACTTCTAGTGAGTGGGCGCACCTCACGGGAAACGTGGCCAAAAGGAGCCATCACCATTACTTCCGTATTAGGGGAAATTACCGCCTTTTTCGCTTGGATCTTAGGTTTAACTTTTTCCGCATTCAATTTAGCACATTTTGGTGCATCCTTCCACTTTGGCGCCAATCTAAGGCCATCTTTGGAACCTTCAGTTTTTGGGCAAATTTTTTAAACTTGCCGTTTCCCGGTTTATTAAAGTTAGGCCAGTCAGGATTGGTCATTTTTACTTGAAATTTGTTTTTACTTGAAATTTGTTTTAATTATTAGAACTATACTCTCGAGCACGATTTTCTAGAATGTGAAATATCGGAGTAGGAAATGAGGCAGGTAAACAAGGCAAATGGACATGGCCTACTTTTCACTTTTTATTTTTCACTCTCCCGCCTACTGCCTTTGTCGGTCAGTGTCTGATCAGGATTTCATAATAATCTTTCTATTAACATATTTTAGTTGTGATTCTATTAAATATTACATTTAAGTCTAATATATTATGTCCTAATTTTATTTCTTTGAATGGGTAACACTAAAATACTGATTATAGTCTATAATCTAGTTGTATTTACAGTGGAATATTGAGGTAATGGCTTTTAAGTGGACCACAATACCCGCAAGACCAGATTTATTCGATTGATGGGGATAAAGCACGTTCTTTAAAAAATCGAATTAAACACTTATTCCATTGTTACCATAACAACTTAAAAAAGCTTTTGGGGTTACTTCCTAATTATTACATATTTGGGCCTAGTCAAGATATACCTTTCCACCATTTACTTGTATATTCGTGCATCTACTTCTTATTCAAACTATCATGTAAAAAAATATGACTTAAACTTATAATCAATTATACATATCGATTTCTGTCACTGCTCAAATGTAAAAATGTACATCAGTCTGCTAGCTAGAAAAATTGGTCATGTGCCTGTTTTTAGCTCTCTGAAAGCAATAGCTAATTGGATGAATTCCGGTCCAAAATAAGATGAGCTCCTCGGGACGCCCAATCGAACTACCAAGCAACCAAATTTCCCCATTGTAAAGAGCAAAAGATATAAAATTGCATTAACAATCCAGATGTTTACTTATTTTTAAATACAAATTTGGGTCGAAAAAAGTAATTATAGAAATTTAAAAAAATTTATAGAATCGTTGTCGATTCTAATGCAAAAAAATTCAATATATACGTAATCCTTATTTTCTTTACTTTGCTTTGTCCTCATCTTTCTTCACCTTAACCAAAACTTTTTGGTCATTTCCAGTGATATTTATCTTGGTGTGTCCTTTTCGTATGGCCAGCTCTCGGGGATGTTTATTAACGATTTTCTTGAACTTTTCCAGTTGATCAACCTTAGCTGCGGCCTTAAGCCATTCTTTTTTATTTCTTATTGTTTGTACTTCTTTCCCATCTGACTTCAGGCTTTTGACCGCCATTTTTTTCACGTTATCGGCCACACGATGTTTTTTCTTGATACTCCTTGGTTTGGACGAGCATTAAATTTAGCACATTTTTGTGCATCCTTCCACTTTGGCTTGGGCTTCATAATTTGTCTGCGCCAATCTGTAGCCATTTTTTTGGAAACCTTCAGTTTTTGGGCAAATTGTTTAAACTTGCCGTTTTTGTTAAAGTTAGGCCAATAGGGATTGGGCATTTTTATTTGAAATTTATTTTTACTTTAAATTTGTTTTAATTATTAGAACTATACTCTCGAGCACGATTTTCTAGAATGTGAAATATGGAAGTAGGAAATGAGGCAGGTAAACTAGGCAAATGGACATGGCCTACTTTTCACTTTTTATTTTTCACTCTCCCGCCTACTGCCTTTGTCGGTAAAGAACTGATTTTAGTCTATAATCTAGTTGTATTTACAGTGGAATATTGAGTTAATGGCTTTTAAGTGGCTCCACAATACCTGCAATAAAGGATAAAGCACGTTCTTTAAAAAATCGTATTAAACACTTTTTATATTGTTACCATAACAACTTAGGAAGGCTTTTGGGGTTACTTCCTAATTATTACATATTTGGGTCTATTCAAGATATACCTTTCCACCATTTACTTATTCAAACTATCAAGTAAAAAAATATGACTTAAACTTATAATCAATTATACATATCGATTTCTGTCACTGCTCAAATGTAAAAATGTAACTACAAATTCATTTCAGTCTGAAAGATAGAAACAAACAAATCGGTTGAAAAATCCCTTAAAAAAAAGGATTTTTCTAAATTTGTTATCAACGTTTTAACTAAATTTTTAGTATTTATAATATTAACAAGAAGAAAGGAGTCCCGCTCTCACGCACCATGTTTCCAAGACGCCCTACAAAGCATCCCGTGCTACCTGCAAAGCAGACCGTGGCACCAACAATAGAAGACATGAAAAAATACATAAAAAGTTTGCATCCCTATAAGTTTTTCCACAAGGACTATGTCGCTGCCATGGATGCTCGTCAAGTGGCTAGACTCAGCAAGCGACAAATTGGTCGTCTCTCACGTCTGGCCTGGTATAATCTACCGCCACCTAAACGCATGCACTATATCCTTATGGTAAGACGCAAGATTGCGGAAGTCCAAAATCTGATGTTACTCAAACCAAAGAAGGGCAATCAAATCAAGGGCATTCAAAAGAAGGGCAATCAAAAGAAGGGTTTGGCTAGGTCTTTGATGAGTGATAAAAGTCGCAAGAATTTTGACATAATGATGCTGAATCGATTTGGGCACATGAAAAAGTAATGAGGCAGTTAATGTCTTGTTAACTGCATACGATATTTTCATACCTTTTGAATTTTGTTAAGATGACATTAAAGCATAGCAACAAATCGAGCAAATATATAGACGTGATATCTCTGCAATATAAGCACTATACCCACTTATCGTTAGGGTATATCGAAAAAATATTTCAAGAATTGGGCACGAATTCTCTTCCTCTTTGGTATATTCTCTACTGCTTCTAGCCCGGGGGAGTTGTTAATTAGAAAATAATACACCGATGAAGGTCAATGTCAAGCGAGATATTCAGAAAGAGAGACATAAAGATAGAGAAAGGGAAGTTATGTAGAAGTTTTAATGAATCAGCTAAAAAAAAATTGAGTTGAAAGAAATTCTATTAGTCGGCAAGTTTGTGGCCTAAGTCTTTTGATTTTTATTGAAGAATTTTTTGTTGCATAATTTATAAATGAAATGCACACAACTCATACAGTGAGGGAGAAATAATAGACGATTACATTCCAATTTTAGTTTTAATTATATTTTCTATTTACATATGCAAACTTGTTACACAAAACAAACCGAAAAGCGAGCAACACAGAAACCAAAACAAAGAAAACATAGAAACAAACAGAGAGAAAAAAAATAAAACTATTGCGCCAAAGCTCTCCAGCTGGTTTTTTTAACTTGCTTCGCCCGCTTTGTGTGTGTGTGTGTGTGTGTGTTGGCCATTGTTTGCACAAATATGGGGCGGTGGTGACGGTGCTGGAGCTCGAGCTGGTGGTTGAGAGAGATATACATATGCAAACATTTATGCATGTAGCAGCAAAATGCGCAAAGTTTGTCTACTACTCCACTAACCAATTAGGTGGCATACAGCGATTCGTGTAGGCATGTATGTATGTATGCATGTGTGCCGAACGTCAATAACTGAGTGTACAGCAAATTAGCTTTCTATAATTTATAATAATTTGTTGCTAAATGGTAAACTCTATTCGTTGGCATTCTTCGCTTCGAAAGTTTTTTTTTTTCTTTTTTGGAAAACATCAAATTATTGAGTTGCATCTTAAACAAGAAACAATTATCTTTAATCAAGGGAAATCGTATGATTTGATGATGCTAGATAATTGGCAAACATCATGCGAGGCAACTTGTTTGTGTATTTATTAATTTCAAAACATTTTATTTGAACTTTAAGTGGTTAAAAGAAAAATACAAAAAGTACAGTACACTTTTGTTCTATAAAGTTTTAAGGATGAGATTGAAAAACAAATAAAAAATAAGCTAACTTTGACTTTATATACCCTTGCAGTGCAGTGCGTTTTTAAAATCTTTATTTTTTTGCATAAGTTACGTTTCTCAAAGATTTCTGTATTTCATACGATTTTTCTATATCATTCAAAATTTCTTACTAAGCCTATTTTATAAAGACTTTTATTCCCCAGAAGAAGTTCGAACCCGGATCCTCGTTGTTCAGTTGACTAAATGACTGGGCCACTTAGACAACTCATATACCGAGGATTGCTAGTTAGAAATATAAATTTAAAATATAAAGCATTATGATAAGAATACAATAAAGTGTAAAATAACATGGATTAGTTATACTTTATTGATTAGTTGTTTTTAAAAGGAAAAGGGATGAACCAGAAATATAAGTTTTTTTCGTGTATTTCTAACCCATTTGTTCATGGGGCTCGGCACAAAATTAATCCATCATTAAAATGTCAAACCTCTATATTCATATCAAGAGTAAAATCTAGGAATTAAAGTGAAGTGTGGCGATTCTAAGGAATGCAGTTTATGAGGTTTGTGGACACGAACATAGACCGTGGTTATCCACACCCACAATGTTTAAGTCAAGTGTCAATTTATTATTGATACAAATACAGACAACGCCAAACACCCCCTTTACAGCACTCTTGTTCCAGCCCTTCTCTTAATGCTGTGAAGTGCTGGGCAAATTAAATACAATTACGGCAAAATAATTGCCAACCAACGACAAAACGTAACAAACAACTCATAAACGGGTTTCTTCGGTTTAGAATGTTGTTTGATTTGGCCAACGGCATTCCATTTCCTCTTGTACGGGTGTTGGCCACGTTCTATATAAGTCAGTTTTGCGCATTCTAATTGTCGGGCCAAGGTGTCCTTGTACACAAAAAACCAAAACAAAAAAATTGAAATGATTGATTAGCATAAATATTTCTTGGCCGAAAGGCGGATATCATATTTGTATCATGTCGGAATGACTCGTTTGAATATGTTGGCAAAATCCAAAAACCAGATAGCAAACGAAATCAAAAATAAACGCTTTTAAAACTGGTTCGAATATCTTTCTTTTATTATTTGCATTATTGTATGCAACCTGCTCAGACCAGTGACAGTAAAACTGTAGCTGTAATTAAAGTGGATTTTCGGGTGGGCAGTCAAAACAAACTCAACAAACTGGGTAAATGTAACAAACACATAAACACACACACACTCAAACACTCTGACACACAGAGTGCAAATGCACTTCAAACTGTTGCACTTATTTTTCAAACGTGTATTTAAACTGGGTGAGCAGGTGCTTAGTTAACCGAATTATATAAAATAAATCCACAAACAACTTGCCGGAAATCAACTAAAACTGGAATGGAATGTTTTTGATTCTCGTGGACCATCGATGAAAGTGAAACCATTTAGCCAATGTCGAAAGTGCAATAAATGACAAGATTTATTACTTTCATGAAAAGGATAGTGGGGGCTTTAGGTAAAGATTTTGTAGGGGAAAATGGTTTTTGAATATCGAAAATCAGCCTGGAATACCGGAAAATGTATCAATAATCTACCACTTTAAAAGTAAAAAAAGGTTAGTTAAAGAAACGATTTGTTTTTTTTTTATTACAAGTCATTTCAACTTACTAAAAAAACTCTCAAGTGACGCATTCCAAGAGGAAGTCCAATGCACAAAGACAAACAATTCCCAGTCCACCTCTCTGGGTGCCTGAGTAAACTTCCAAACATTTAAAATTCATGACCAGCTACACATAATGCCCATCAACATAAATTGAAAGCATTTTATTTTCAGTTTTATTTATAATTTTTTTTTGTCTTTCTCCTTCTTATTTTTTTTTGTGAAAAGTAACCGCATAAATTTGTAAAACATTTCGAGGCAAAAGAAACATCAATGCAGATGCGCCGGCGAACTACTGAAACAACAACTACAATGTATAATACAACTAATGGGCGTGGCATTGGCCAGACCAACAAAAAAATCTTTTACATAATACGCTAAATGCTTATTGAGGGTCAGTTTTGGGGCGGTGAAAATGAATGAATTTCGTGAAGAAAGGCAACAGAGACGGTGAAACAAAACGAAAGTGAAATTTTTTTGTTCGCTCATCGATTAAATCATGACTTTTCTTTTGTTTTCGGTAATTCGAGCTCAAGCTTTGAATGATGAGAAATGGAGAGAAGAAAACAAAAGCCACAATCATCGATCATAGATCAATAAATAAATATTAATTTTTAATAAACTGAAGATGAACATAAACATGAAATTAAATTAAATTCAGTGTGGGAGGTGGTTATGATCATTATGATCATAATGATGATGATGTGTCTGAGGCAGTCAAATACTTCCTCAGTTCATAGTTCATAATTAAATTAAATTCAGTGTGGGAGGTGGTTATGATCATTATGATCATAATGATGATGATGTGTCTGAGGCAGTCAAATACTTCCTCAGTTCATAGTTCAGTTTCACCTGTTTGCCAATGGAAAAAATATTATGCAAACTATTAGAGACTCACGATCTAGAGAAGGTACGTTTTCTCTGTAACTAAATTAGTAGGCATTAGTATTTGAAGTTTTCGCTCTCTCTCCTCACTGCCACAGCTTTTATCAGGTAATGCTAGGACTTAAGAAATTTCAAAATATCCACATTGTTTACATTTTTTCAAATTTTTCTCATACTTAAATTATTAATAAAGGGTAGTTTATTTAATAATTGGTTCGCTCATATTTCAATGCTAAAACATTTAATTAAAAGTATACTTTATGACATTTATTTTTGCAAACTAATTGCTGTTATGTCACCAAACAGCTGTAGACCAATTTTAGGAATTTTACTAGGTTTATCTTAGCAATAGCAGTTTGAATCTCGGTACTGAGGTCATGAAGTATTTCTGGTTTGAAAATGTGTAAGCTACTTGGATTTTAGATCTAAAATACTAGATGAATTTTTCATTTCTACGCAGAAAATAACATAATTGGTCGGTTTGAACTGGGATCTAAGTTTTTTGAGTATTTGCAAAAGAGGACTTCCACATCAAATTTGTTCCTTCTTATTTTGGTTTCTTACAGTTTGTGTAGCAAACTTTAAACTATGGAAAAAAGTCTTTTTTAGTTACTATTTTGTTAAAATTTGCAGCATCCCATGTCTATTAAAGCTTCTATTCTCTAAAAAAATGATGATTAAAATGTGAGTCGCTAAATGATTCATTCTATATATGTAAAAGAAAAGCTAACAGATTTATAGTACTGAGTCTATTAACAAGTTTCTGGCATGTGAATCAGAATATTGAATATTGAGTTTCTGGCATGTGAATCAGAATATTGATCACTCCAGATCCATAGGTATGTAATCCATTGTAAACCTATAAAACCTATTTCTTTTTACAAAGAATCAAACATTGATTATCTTTGCCATTAATCAAAACATAACAAATAAAAGTGTTACGGTTAAGCTTTCATTTTTAATGCTATTCACATGAGTCTATCAACAGATTGAACTTTACTTTGAATATCTCACTCTTGGCCACTTACTTTGGACTTTCTCTAACTTGAAATGCTATTATCCAAAGTTCAGTATTGTATACCATTACGAAGAATACGGAAAGTCACTTTAGACTAGTTTAGTTTGTCTACATTAACATAGCCCTTAAGTCGTTTTGAGTGTTTTTATTAGGCCTCGAGTAATACTATAAACCATTAAAGACTGAACAGCTCTAAGAAATTCGATTTCCAAAGATCATTCACACACACGTAAAAGGACAAACCATAATAAATTCTCGCCCATGCAATTGTAAATGGCAAACGAACAACGAAAAACTTCTTGACCAAAAACAAAAAAAAATTCTCTTTAGCCGGTTTTTGCATTTGACTATCAATTTCAAGCATCAACCGACCATTGCCAACACTCCATGGACCTGGTCAAAATCAAAGCCAACAAAAACTGGTTCAATACCACTATTTTGTCTCTCTGGATTATTGTGTGCGGGTGGCAATGTCCATATTCACATTACCAGCCAAAACAGAAAACAAAAAAGAAAAAACAGAATTCACTACTTTAAGTTAAGTTGCGACTTTAGGCCATATTCCAATTCCAGGCTCTTTTTGTGGCCCTTCATTGCTTGGCGCCAGCTCGTGCTGGGTTCAACCTAGAGGTGAAAGGCGAATGTCAGCTCTTCAATTTTGAATATTCTATCAATTTATTCTTGACCAAAATTTGATTTGTGCTTCACACTTTTTTTTATTTCCTTTTTTTTCTTAGTTTCTTTTGGCATCGTCAGCGTTGACTTTGCCCACACTTTGCTCGTGCCATAAGTTTCATTTCATTTATTTCAGTAACTCAGTAGAAAAAAAAACAACAGTTCTATTACTTAATATGCAACACTGATGCCAACAATAGCAGCACGACATCGTGAAGAGAAAAACAAAAAAAAAATAGTCAGACCCCCAACACCAGATTCAGGCATTAGACTCGAACCCGAATCCGACCCAGACACATTTACCGACAAAGAGCACACGATCCTACAGTTACAGTTTCCCGAGACATTCAATCAACACAATTCCACGACTTGGTATTAGAAAGGCAAAAGTTGAATAAAATAACAACAACAGCAACAAAGATCTAAAGAGAAAAACAGTTGTTCAACTGTTCATGGTGTTGTTGTTGTTGCTGTTGTATGGATGGTGGGATGGGGGTGGCTCACAGCAGTCTATTTCACACCTACAGTATACTAGGTAAGCACATACATACATATATACAGCTACAGGCACAGTTAGAGTGTAGTTGGAGTTGCTCTGATATAGAACCCCACTTATAGTTAGGTATTTTTTCCCATTTTTTTTGGCGGCACTTTTTTTTCTAAGTTATGTACGTGCTTGGATTTTGATAAAGTGCCACAAGAGATTGTTAAACACCGACAATGGCAAGGAATTTCGTTGCTGGAATGATAATTTCAAGTCTCGTTTTGGAATCGGATCTCACATTAATGTGAGGGATTTTCTGACTGTTGTCTAATCGGTCTACCTATGCTGAAGAGAAGGGAGAAGGGAACTGGCAATGCATTCAAAATTGGATGGAAATTTGCCTAGAATTGTTTTAATATATATACAAAGATACTTCTATGCATATGTATAATTTATGCTAATGAATTGTGCACATTTTTTTGACTCCTTATACTTATAAAATTCTTCTTTGTATTCATTCATAAACATCCATTCTCAGCAATCGATAATACTAAACTTCTGACAGGCAATACAAATATTTAAAGAAGAAAATGATTCATTCTATATATGTAAAAGAAAAGCTAACAGATTTATAGTAATGAGTCTATTAATAAGTTTCTGGCATGTGAATCAGAATATTGAATATTGAGTTTCTGGCATGTGAATCAGAATATTGATCACTCCAGATCCATAGGTATGTATTCCATTGTAAACCTATAAAACCTATTTCTTTTTACAAAGAATCAAACATTGATTATCTTTGCCATTAATCAAAACATAACAAATAAAAGTGTTACGGTTAAGCTTTCATTTTTAATGCTATTCACATGAGTCTCTCAACAGATTGAACTTTACTTTGAATATCTCACTCTTGGCCACTTACTTTGGACTTTCTCTAACTTGAAATGCTATTATCCAAAGTTCAGTATTGTATACCATTACGAAGAATACGGAAAGTCACTTTAGACTAGTTTAGTTTGTCTACATTAACATAGCCCTAAAATCGTTTTGAGTGTTTTTATTAGGCCTCGAGTTATTACTCTTTCTTAGAGCTGTTCAGTCTTTAATGGTTTATAGTATTCTATAAACCATTAAAGACTGAACAGCTCTAAGAAATTCGATTTCCAAAGATCATTCACACACACGTAAAAGGACAAACCATAATAAATTCTCGCCCATGCAATTGTAAATGGCAAACGAACAACAAAAAACTTCTTGACCAAAAAAAAAAAAATTCTCTTTAGCCGGTTTTTGCATTTGACTATCAATTTCAAGCATCAACCGACCATTGCCAACACTCCATGGACCTGGTCAAAATCAAGGCCAACAAAAACTGGTTCAATACCACTATTTTGTCTCTCTGGATTATTGTGTGCGGGTGGCAATGTCCATATTCACATTACCAGCCAAAACAGAAAACAAAAAAGAAAAAACAGAATTCGCTACTTTAAGTTAAGTTGCGACTTTAGGCCATATTCCAATTCCAGGCTCTTTTTGTGGCCCTTCATTGCTTGGCGCCAGCTCGTGCTGGGTTCAACCTAGAGGTGAAAGGCGAATGTCAGCTCTTCAATTTTGAATATTCTATCAATTTATTCTTGACCGAAATTTGATTTGTGCTTCACACTTTTTTTTATTTCCTTTTTTTTCTTAGTTTCTTTTGGCATCGTCAGCGTTGACTTTGCCCACACTTTGCTTTTATTTCAGTAACTCAGTAGAAAAAAAAACAACAGTTCTATTACTTAATATGCAACACTGATGCGAACAATAGCAGCACGACATCGTGAAGAGAAAAACAAAAAAAAAAATAGTCAGACCCCCAACACCAGATTCAGGCATTAGACTCGAACCCGAATCCGACCCAGACACATTTACCGACAAAGAGCACACGATCCTACAGTTACAGTTTCCCGAGACATTCAATCAACACAATTCCACGACTTGGTCTTAGAAAGGCAAAAGTTGAATAAAATAACAAAAATGTTGTTGTTGCTGTTGTATGAATGGTGGGATGGGGGCGGCTCACAGCGGTCTATTTCATACCTACAGTATACTAGGTAAGCACATACATACATATATACAGCTACAGGCATAGTTAGAGTGTAGTTGGAGTTGCTCTGATATAGAACCCCACTTATAGTTAGGTATTTTTTCCCATTTTTTTTGGCGGCACTTTTTTTCTAAGTTATGTAAGTGCTTGGATTTTGATAAAGTGCCACAAGAGATTGTTAAACACTGACAATGGCAAGGAATTTCGTTGCTGGAATGATAATTTCAAGTCTCTTTTTGGAATTGGATAACACATTAATGTGAGAGATTTTCTGACTGTTGTCTAATCGGTCTACCTATGCTGAAGAGAAGGGAGAAGGGAACTGGCAATGCATTCAAAATTGGATGGAAATTTGCCTAGAATTGTTTTAATATATGTACAAAGATACTTCTATGCATATGTATAATTTATGCTGATGAATTGTGCACATTTTTTTGACTCCTTATACTTATAAAATTCTTCTTTGTATTCATTCATAAACATTCATTCTCAGCAATCAATAATACTAAACTTCTGACAGGCAATACAAATATTTAAAGAAGAAAATGATTCATTCTATATATGTAAAAGAAAAGCTAACAGATTTATAGTAATGAGTCTATTAATAAGTTTCTGGCATGTGAATCAGAATATTGAATATTGAGTTTCTGGCATGTGAATCAGAATATTGATCACTCCAGATCCATAGGTATGTATTCCATTGTAAACCTATAAAACCTATTTCTTTTTACAAAGAATCAAACATTGATTATCTTTGCCATTAATCAAAACATAACACAAAATTAATCCATCATTAAAATGTCAAACCTCTATATTCATATCAAGAGTAAAATCTAGGAAGTAAAGTGAAGTGTGGCGATTCTAAGGAATGCAGTTTATGAGGTTTGTGGACACGAACATAGACCGTGGTTATCCACACCCACAATGTTTAAGTCAAGTGTCAATTTATAATTGATACAAATACAGACAACGCCAACCACCCCCTTTACAGCACTCTTGTTCCAGCCCTTCTCTTAATGCTGAGAAGTGCTGGGCAAATTAAATACAATTACGGCAAAATAATTGCCAACCAACGACAAAACGTAACAAACAACTCATAAACGGGTTTCTTCGGTTTAGAATGTTGTTTGATTTGGCCAACGGCATTCCATTTCCTCTTGTGCGGGTGTTGGCCACGTTCTATATAAATCAGTTTTGCGCATTCTAATTGTCGGGCCAAGGTGTCCTTGTACACAAAAAAACAAAACAAAATGAAGTAAGTAAGTCGTCTCGCCGACTTGGGTATACCATACACCAGGTGAAACAAATATTTGAAATTTCGAAAACCAAATGTATGTCTACTAAATTGTTTTAACATGCCCTCATACCATATGCTTTCTCGCTCACTCTACAAACACACGAGCACTCTAGCGCCGCCACTAGCCAACGGCCAATTCTGCCCTTAGGGATCGCGTAGCAAAATACGTTCATACGTATATTTTGTATGTTTCTAGTCCGATTTCAATCAAATTTGGTAGTTTGATAGAAATAGATAAGATTTATTAGTCTGCCAAATTTGATCGCGATGGTCAAAAAATTGCAAGAGCCAATCGGTTTTTTCTAAATTATGGAGGCGGAAGTGGGCGTGGCAACATATTAAAATATATGTATTCTGCGCGCATACTAAGCCAATATACATACTAAATTTGGTGACTTTAGCTTTGTTAGTTTTCGAGAAAATCAGTTTTGTTTAATTTGCGGGGGCGGAAATGGGCGTGGCAAAATTTTTAAATAGTCAATATCTGCGCGTTTATTAAGCTAGCTTACATACCAAATTAATGTCGGTAGCTTTCATAGTTTTTAAGAAAATCAGATTTATGTAAATTCCGGGGGCGGAAGGGGGCGTGGCAAAAAGTTGGAACAAGTTTTTTTTGCGCGCTAACTAAACAAGTATATAACCCAAATTTGATGTCTCTATCTGTTATACTTTTTAAGAAAAACAGTTTTATGTAAATTCCGGGGGCGGAAGGGGGCGTGGCAAAAATTTGAAACAAACTCGATAAGCGTACATACTACACGAGACTGCATACCAAATTTGGTGGCTCTAGCTCTTATAGTCTCCGAGATCTAGGTGTTCATACGGACGGACGGACGGACGGACAGACGGACATGGCTAGATCGACTCGGTTTTTGATCCTGATCAAGAATATATATACTTTGTGGGGTCGGAGATGCTTCCTTCTGCCTGTTACATACATTTTGGCGACTTTAATATACCATTTCACCCTATGGGTGTATGGTATAAAAATTGAAATGATTGATTAGCATAAATATTTCTTGGCCGAAAGGCGGATATTATATTTGTATCATGTCGGAATGACTCGTTTAAATATGTTTGCACTGGGTAAATGTAACAAACACATAAACACACACACACTCAAACACTCTGACACACAGAGTGCAAATGCACTTCAAACTGTTGCACTTATTTTTCAAACGTTTATTTAAACTGGGTGAGCAGGTGCTTAGTTAACCGAATTATATAAAATAAATCCACAAACAACTTGCCGGAAATCAACTAAAACTGGAATGGAATGTTTTTGATTCTCGTGGACCATCGATGAAAGTGAAACCGTTTAGCCAATGTCGAAGGTGCAATAACCTGATAAGATTTATTACTTTCATGAAAAGGATAGTGGGGGCTTTAGGTAAAGATTTTGTAGGGGAAAATGGTTTTTGAATATCGAAAATCAGCCTGGAATACCGGAAAATGTATCAATAATCTACCACTTTAAAAGTAAAAAAAGGTTAGTTAAAGAAACGATTTGTTTTTTTTTTATTACAAGTCATTTCAACTTACTAAAAAAACTCTCAAGTGACGCATTCCAAGAGGAAGTCCAATGCACAAAGACAAACAATTCCCAGTCCACCTCTCTAGGTGCCTGAGTAAACTTCCAAAACATTTAAAATTCATGACCAGCTTCACATAATGCCCATCAACATAAATTGAAAGCATTTTATTTTCAGTTTTATTTATAATTTTTTTTTGTCTTTCTCCTTCTTATTTTTTTTTGTGAAAAGTAACCGCATAAATTTGTAAAACATTTCGAGGCAAAAGAAACATCAATCCAGATGCGCCGGCGAACTACTGAAACAACAACTACAATGTATAATACAACTAATGGGCGTGGCATTGGCCAGACCAACAAAAAAATCTTTTACATAATACGCTAAATGCTTATTGAGGGTCAGTTTTGGGGCGGTGAAAATGAATGAATTTCGTGAAGAAAGGCAACAGAGACGGTGAAACAAAACGAAAGTGAAATTTTTTTGTTCGCTCATCGATTAAATCATGACTTTTCTTTTGTTTTCGGTAATTCGAGCTCAAGCTTTGAATGATGAGAAATGGAGAGAAGAAAACAAAAGCCACAATCATCGATCATAGATCAATAAATTGTAAACACCTATTTATTAAGTAAAAATGATAAAGATTAGTTTGTATTGGTCGGATTAAATCTTTTGGGTTTTTCGCAGATGCAACTTGCTCGTTGCATCGCCGGAAGAGAAGAGAGACGCCGTCTCTCAACCTATCGAGGACTTATCGCTAACAATCGATACTTATTACTAACAATCGATACTTATTTCTAACAATCGATACTTATTACTAACAATCGATACTTATTACTAACAATCGATATATGCATGAGTATTTAACAGACTTTAAATAATTGGAATCTTACAACTCGGCCGTCCTGACGAGGAATCGACCTCGATTCCAATTGGTAACAACGGAGGGGGTAAATAAGAATCTTAAGTGGCTGGTGTCGCCTTTGTTTGGCTATCAGAAGTGCAATCTTGATCAGGGGCAACCCATAGCTTTAATTTGGAGGCTTCTAGGACACCATCATATGGTAGTTGGGTGATTTGGGAGCCCTCTACATCCCGGATAACATATCGGTCGTTCGGAAGTTTTTTATGAACCACATACGGACCACGATACCGCCTGATAAGCTTTTTGTTCGTGCCTGCCGAAGTATCCACATTCTTAATAACTACGAAATCCCCCTCCTCAAAACTAACGGCAGGGAGGTGATGCTTCGAATAATATTCCGAATTATATTCTTGGGACTTAACAATGTTACGGAAGGCTAATCTCCGGACGTCTACCTCTGAGGCATCGACCTCCTCCGTTCTCTCACCCAACCGTTCGGTTAGTTCATCTACTACCACACCTCGTTGTTCAACACCGAATAGAAGTACGGAAGCGGCAAATTTGGTTGTGGAGTGGACGGAGTTATTCAATGCAAACTCTATGTTCGGCAGTTGTTGGACCCAATCTGCGTGGTCCACAGGTTCCGTCAGTTTACCCAACATGGGGCCCAACACACGGTTAACCCGCTCGACTTGGCCGTTGGCCCGGGGTGAGGCAGTGGCATTCAGCACATGAATTATATTATTGGCCTTCAGAAATTCTTCAAACTCGGAGGAAGTAAAGCAGGTACCTCGATCACTGATGATTCGGCGGGGTCTACTGTAATTTGCGAAATACTGAGATTCTAATGTCTGGCATACTTCACGTGAATTAGTCGTGGCGGCAGGGTACAGCTTCACAAATTTGGTGAAAGCGTCAATGACAACCAGAAGATACTTTTTCTTAGAACGTATGGACGGAAGGGGGCCCAAATGGTCAATATGGACAGTATCAAACGGAAGGGGCACTTTCGGAATACTATGTAGCGTGACACGGTGGTCCGAAGCGGACGCGGAGTAGTAGATACACTTGAGGCAATTTTTAATGTAATTGTTAACGTAAGACTTCATACACGGGAACCAGTAATGCTTCTTGATCTGTGCACAACATTTCTCCGTGGCCATATGGCCAAGCTTCTCGTGCACTACTCGTATGACATGATTTACCATTTCGGAAGGGACATAAAGTTGGGGTATACTCGTCGAGGACAGGCGGTACACTACTCCATCTCGCAGTTCGAAATTCGCTATCTCATATTTCTCTAACTCATCTCGGAGTTTGACAATCTCAGGGTCCCGGTTCTGGGTTAACTGCAGTTGGAAGTCAAGGTTTATATCGTCAACGTATGCGGCAGTTTCTATTCTACTTAGAGCATCAGCATGGGGCATACCCAACCCCGAGCGGTGTACAATCGTGTAGTTATAGTTTTCCAACAGCAGGGCCCAGCGAGCAATCTTGGCGGAATGTCCACCATTTCTCAGTGTCAGCGCAAGGGAATTACAATCGGTCACGATTTTGAACGGGATGAACTTAAGGTACGTCTCAAAACGTTTTAAGGAATACACTATAGCTAACGTCTCTAGCTCATAACTGTGTAGTTTCGATTCAGCGGCGGAGGCCATCTTAGAGAAGTAGGACACTGGGTGTAATTTACCGTCTGTTTGTTTCTGGAGGAGCACTGCTCCGAAACCAATTGAACTAGCATCGCAGTGTAACTCTGTTTCAGACTTCGGGTTGTAAATAGATAACACGGGGGATTCGATCAATTTCAACTTCAGTGTTCGGAAGGCTTCAAGGCATTCATCGGAGAAGACATAAGGGGTATCTTTTCTTAACAATCGGGACAGCGGACACGCAATCTTAGCGAAACCTGATACAAATCGGCGGAAGTATGAGAATAGGCCTAGGCAACGCTCTAATTCCTTGCTATCCCTTGGAATGGGCAAATCCCGTATCGCCTGAATATGAGCTGGTTTAGGCGTGATACCGGCGGAATTGGCTAAGTAGCCCAAGTACTCTAGTTCCCTATACGCAAAACGGCATTTCGTCAGCTTCAGGCATAGCCCGTTCACTCTTAACACATACAATATTTCCTTCAGAATCTCAAGGTGGGTTTCAAAGTCATGCGACGCGACTAGAATGTCGTCCATATATATCACCAGTTGACCTCGGTTTATAAATTCCTTAAGGACAAAATAAACGAATCTAGCGAACACGGAAGGGCCATTACAAAGTCCGAAGGGCATGCGTACATATTCAAACTGGCCATCAGGGGTTACAAAGGCAGTATATTTGATTGAGTCTGGGTGCATTTTCACATGGTGGAAACCGTTCTTCAGGTCCAAGATAGTGAAGAATGATTTGCCACCCAGATGTTCAATGCAATCATCTAACAGAGGAATCGGAAAATGATCTCGAACTGTAATTTTGTTCAACGGGCGGTAATCTACACACTTTCTTAGGGTGTTGTCCTTTTTGCGTACAGGGACAATCGCGGCAGCGTAAGGGGAACTACTGTGGCGAATAATGCCAGCTTTCAAGAGATCGTCACAAATCTCACGCACCTCGATGCGTTCGTGGTGCGACAGACGGCGGGGGCGGCAGAAAATCGGAGTTTGGCTAGTCACTTGGTTTCGGGCATTGACTCTTGTAATGCCCCCATCCTGAGCAGTTGAAGCATCTGGTCTCACTCGTGACGGTGCCTGACGATTTGTTTCCAGGCGCCACGGCAGTTGTTGTTGGCTGCGCCTTCACACTATTGCTTTGTCTGGAGGCAGCGGCCAGCATACGGAGGCGCTCGTAGCGTTCCAGTAGGGGCTTCAGTTCAGCCATTGTCCGAGCTGAGTACAGCATGCCGACTCGAGTAGAGTTGTCCCGCAGTCCATCAATGATCAGGTCGACCAGCTCGTTCTCCGGAATCGGAGCATTCATGGCAATCTCCTGCATCTCGATTGCGAGTCTTAAACATCCCTCGCCTGCCTTGATGCGCCGGCCACGCAGAGCGTGGTACACTTCCTCGATGCTACACGAGCGTCCAAAATCTCGCAAGAGGATTGCCTTCAATTCTTCGTAGCTGTGCACCGATACCGTGCGCAGCAGCACCGCCGCCGTACCTTCCAGCATACGACGGCATGCGACCAACCGTAGGCGGTCGTTCAACTGCAGAATTTCAAATGCGTCTTCCAGATCGTTCAGCCATTTCTTCACATCGTATGCGGTATCCGCTGAAAATCGAGCCACCATGCTCTCAATAACACTCACGTCACAGACTTGCTGCCTCGGTGCTTGGGATTCGTCAATCCCCTGCTGCAGTTTGCGGATTTGATGCTGTAGCTGTAGCAACTCATGTTGTTTTCGCAGCGTCACCAGTTGCTCATCCAGGCTGGGGGAGGCGGAAGTGGCCGGTGTGATGGCGGCCGCGGCAGTCGATACGGAGGGCACTAAAGCGGGCATCTCTTCCCATGGGTCCTCGTCGGGACCAGTGGCGGGGGCGGCGAGCGAGGCCGCAGCCCGCATGGCAGACATATAGTCGGCGGGTACAGCAGTGGCAGCGGGTGCAACGGTGGCAGCGGTGGTGGATGCGAAGGCAGCGGCGGCGGGTACAGCAGTGGCAGATGCAGCAGCGGCGGGCCCAGCAGGGGCGGATGCAGCAGTGGTTGGCCCAGCAGGGGCGTATGCAGCAGCGGAGGGCCCGGCAGGGGCGGATGCAGCAGCGGCGGGCCCAGCAGGGGCGGATGCAGCAGCGGCGGGCCCAGCAGGGGCGTGTGCGGTAGCAGTCGGCCCAGCAGGGGCGGATGCAGCAGTGGTTGGCCCAGCAGGGGCGTATGCAGCAGCGGAGGGCCCGGCAGGGGCGTATGCAGAAGCGGAGGGCCCAGCAGGGGCGGATGCAGCAGCGGTTGGCCCAGCAGGGGCGGATGCAGCAGCGGAGGGCCCGGCAGGGGCGGATACAGCAGCGGCGGGCCCAGCAGGGGCGGATGCAGCAGCGGTTGGCCCAGCAGGGGCGGATGCAGCAGCGGTTGGCCCAGCAGGGGCGGATGCAGCAGCGGCGGGCCCGGCAGGGGCGAGTGTGGCAGCGGTTGGCCCAGCAGGGGCGTATGCAGCAGCGGAGGGCCCGGCAGGGGCGGATGCAGCAGCGGTTGGCCCAGCAGGGGCGGATGCAGCAGCAGTTGGCCCAGCAGGGGTGAGCATGTCAGTCGTTGGCCCGGCAGGGGCGAAGGTGGCATCAGTTAGCCCAGCAGGGGCTCGTATAGCAGCAGTTGGCCCGGCGGGGGCGAGCATGTCAGCGGTTGGCCCGGCAGGGGCGAATATGTCAGCCGTTGGCCCGGCAGGGGCGAATATGTCAGCCGTTGGCCCGGCAGGGGCTCGTATAGCAGCAGTTGGCCCGGCGGGGACGAATATGGCATCAGTTAGCCCGGCAGGGGCTCGTATGGCGGCAGTTGGCCCAGCAGCAGCGGGCCCGGCAGAGGCGAGTATCTCAGCAGTTGGCCCGGCAGGGGCGAGTGTGGCGGCAGTTGGCCCGGCAGGGGCGAATGTGGCATCAGTTAGCCCGGCAGGGGCTCGTATGGCGGCAGTTGGCCCAGCAGCAGCGGGCCCGGCAGAGGCGAGTATATCAGCAGTTGGCCCAGCAGCGGCGGGCCCGGCAGGGGCGAGTATATCAGCAGTTGGCCCAGCAGCGGCGGGCCCGGCAGGGGCGCGTGTGTCAGCAGTCGGCACAGCGGTTCTCGGTACTGCAGCGGTAGTCACAGCAGTGGGTGCACTAACAGCGGTGGGCGTGGAGGCGGCCGTCCTAGATGTGGAACGTGTGGCGTGCCGTGTCCCGAAATATGTATTCTTTCGGGTGGTCATCCCACTTCTGAGTTGTAAACACCTATTTATTAAGTAAAAATGATAAAGATTAGTTTGTATTGGTCGGATTAAATCTTTTGGGTTTTTCGCAGATGCAACTTGCTCGTTGCATCGCCGGAAGAGAAGAGAGACGCCGTCTCTCAACCTATCGAGGACTTATCGCTAACAATCGATACTTATTACTAACAATCGATACTTATTTCTAACAATCGATACTTATTACTAACAATCGATACTTATTACTAACAATCGATATATGCATGAGTATTTAACAGACTTTAAATAATTGGAATCTTACAAAATAAATATTCAATTTTCATAAACTGAAGATGAACATAAACATGAAATTAAATTAAATTCAGTGTGGGAGGTGGTTATGATCATTATGATCATAATGATGATGATGTGTCTGAGGCAGTCAAATACTTCCTCAGTTCATAGTTCAGTTTCACCTGTTTGCCAATGGAAAAAATATTATGCAAACTATTAGAGACTCACGATCTAGAGAAGGTACGTTTTCTCTGTAACTAAATTAGTAGGCATTAGTATTTGAACTTTTGGCTCTCTCTCCTCACTGCCACAGCTTTTATCAGGTAATGCTAGGACTTAAGAAATTTCAAAATATCCACATTGTTTACATTTTTTCAAATTTTTCTCATACTTAAATTATTAATAAAGGGTAGTTTATTTAATAATTGGTTCGCTCATATTTCAATGCTAAAACATTTAATTAAAAGTATACTTTATGACATTTATTTATGCAAACTAATTGCTGTTATGTCACCAAACAGCAGTAGACCAATTTTAGGAATTTTACTAGGCTTATCTTAGCAATAGCAGTTTGAATCTCGGTACTGAGGTCATGAAGTATTTCTGGTTTGAAAATGTGTAAGCTACTTGGATTTTAGATCTAAAATACTAGATGAATTTTTCATTTCTACGCAGAAAATAACAAAATTGGTCGGTTTGAACTGGGATCTAAGTTTTTTGAGTATTTGCAAAAGAGGACTTCCACATCAAATTTGTTCCTTCTTATTTTGGTTTCTTACAGTTTGTGTAGCAAACTTTAAACTATGGAAAAAAGTCTTTTTTAGTTACTATTTTGTTAAAATTTGCAGCATCCCATGTCTATTAAAGCTTCTATTCTCTAAAAAAATGATGATTAAAATGTGAGTCGCTAAATGATTCATTCTATATATGTAAAAGAAAAGCTAACAGATTTATAGTACTGAGTCTATTAACAAGTTTCTGGCATGTGAATCAGAATATTGAATATTGAGTTTCTGGCATGTGAATCAGAATATTGATCACTCCAGATCCATAGGTATGTATTCCATTGTAAACCTATAAAACCTATTTCTTTTACAAAGAATCAAACATTGATTATCTTTGCCATTAATCAAAACATAACAAATAAAAGTGTTACGGTTAAGCTTTCATTTTTAATGCTATTCACATGAGTCTATCAACAGATTGAACTTTACTTTGAATATCTCACTCTTGGCCACTTACTTTGGACTTTCTCTAACTTGAAATGCTATTATCCAAAGTTCAGTATTGTATACCATTACGAAGAATACGGAAAGTCACTTTAGACTAGTTTAGTTTGTCTACATTAACATAGCCCTAAAGACTGAACAGCTCTAAGAAATTTGATTTCCAAAGATCATTCACACACACGTAAAAGGACAAACCATAATAAATTCTCGCCCATGCAATTGTAAATGGCAAACGAACAACAAAAAACCTCTTGACCAAAAAAAAAAAAAATTCTCTTTAGCCGGTTTTTGCATTTGACTATCAATTTCAAGCATCAACCGACCATTGCCAACACTCCATGGACCTGGTCAAAATCAAAGCCAACAAAAACTGGTTCAATACCACTATTTTGTCTCTCTGGATTATTGTGTGCGGGTGGCAATGTCCATATTCACATTACCAGCCAAAACAGAAAACAAAAAAGAAAAAACAGAATTCACTACTTTAAGTTAAGTTGCGACTTTAGGCCATATTCCAATTCCAGGCTCTTTTTGTGGCCCTTCATTGCTTGGCCCCAGCTCGTGCTGGGTTCAACCTAGAGGTGAAAGGCGAATGTCAGCTCTTCAATTTTGAATATTCTATCAATTTATTCTTGACCAAAATTTGATTTGTGCTTCACACTTTTTTTTATTTCCTTTTTTTTCTTAGTTTCTTTTGGCATCGTCAGCGTTGACTTTGCCCACACTTTGCTCGTGCCATAAGTTTCATTTCATTTATTTCAGTAACTCAGTAGAAAAAAAACAACAGTTCTATTACTTAATATGCAACACTGATGCGAACAATAGCAGCACGACATCGTGAAGAGAAAAACAAAAAAAATAGTCAGACCCCCAACACCAGATTCAGGCATTAGACTCGAACCCGAATCCGACCCAGACACATTTACCGACAAAGAGCACACGATCCTACAGTTACAGTTTCCCGAGACATTCAATCAACACAATTCCACGACTTGGTCTTAGAAAGGCAAAAGTTGAATAAAATAACAAAATTGTTGTTGTTGCTGTTGTATGAATGGTGGGATGGGGGCGGCTCACAGCGGTCTATTTCACACCTACAGTATACTAGGTAAGCACATACATACATATATACAGCTACAGGCACAGTTAGAGTGTAGTTGGAGTTGCTCTGATATAGAACCCCACTTATAGTTAGGTATTTTTATTTTTTATTCTTCAAAATTTGATGGAAATTTGCCTAGAATTGTTTTAATATATGTACAAAGATACTTCTATGCATATGTATAATTTATGCTGATGAATTGTGGACATTTTTTTTGACTCCTTATACTTATAAAATTCTTCTTTGTATTCATTCATAAACATCCATTCTCAGCAATCAATAATACTAAACTTCTGACAGGCAATACAAATATTTAAAGAAGAAAGCTAATTTTGGTTTGTATAGTGTTATTGTTAAATATTAGTGTTTCATATTAAGTGTGTACGATAAGGATTTCAGATCGGCAGTTTATATTTTTAAGAAAATTAGATAGAACGTTTCCATATTCTACTTTTGATTTCTACATTTAAACGATTTCCTTTACATCCTTGAAAATGTATTATGACTTTTCAAAAATATTTTCCTAAAAAGTAAATATGAAAGCATCCAGTTGGTTATTTTTCCTCTTTTTGGTTTTAGCAAGTAAAAATAAGCTCATACTGAATAATTTTTTTTTTTTTTGATTTTTGTCATGCCTTGGCCATCTAATCGATTCAAACAAGTCAAAGTATTTCGGTAAAGGAGAAATACAACACCATAAAAAATTGAGAAAGGAAAACATTTTCAAAGAAAAAATATCAAAGAAGCTAACATCGGCTATGCCGAAGTTTATATACCCTTGCAATCCTAGGTAATAATAATTTTACATGTTTGTTTTCTGCAACTCAATTCATCAATATACAAACAAAACAATTTTACTCTCTATTTTACAATTTGTTCTTCTTCTTCCCTCATTCCCAAAGCAAAGCAACGCACGCATACACATACAGTTTATGTAGCGTTGCGTCTGTGTGTGTATGCATGTACTCTGTTGATGACGAAAACCGTAGTAGACAGCAAGCAGCGCTGCCGGCAGAGCTGGGAGCAGAGCCGATTATTATATTTAACTTGTGTTATATTTATCCGATCACATTCAAATTTTGGGATCTGGGGTTTTATATCACATATGTAAATTTCATAGCATACTCCAATTTTTATAAAAATGTTTCTTCTAGTTCTTCTAGAGCTATATTATATAGTGGTCCGATCCTGATGGTTTTCATACTTTATTTTTCCCGGGTAATAAAAAACCCCGAAAACAAATTTCAGCCCGATAGCTCTTAAGACGGCTGACTAAAACGCATACGCACAGACGGACAGACGGACGGACAGACGGACATGGCTATATCAACTCAGCTTCTCATGCTGATCAAGAATATATATACTTTATGGGGTCGGAAACGTCTCCTTCGGTGCGTTACAAACATCTGACCAATTTTATAATACCCTCTGCAAGGGTATAAAAAGGAAAAAGAAACGGAATCAAGTTCGTTCATATCATTCGTTCGGTCATTCGTATCGTTGGCTGGCCTTTTGTGACTTTTGTGAGGCAATTTTTTATTCCAGCTTAGAGGGAATGCAGTTATCCTTGAGTGAGTTCCCTCCAGCTGAGAGGGAATGCAGTTATCCTTGAGGTAACAATTTAGGCAGGCCGCCCTATAAATATATATGTATGTACATATATAAAATTCAAAGAAGAGATTCCCTCTCCTCCATCTATACGGGCAACATTTAAGCAGGAAATGATCCCCAAAAGAACAATCGAAACAACAACAACAAGAGTTGCTTAACGAACAACCGGCATAAAATGCAATACATGCCCTTTGTTCGGATCTTTTCAGATGGCGAAAAAGGCGAACTGCATTTTTAATAAAAATGTCAAGATATAAAAGTTGTTGGCAAGAGAAAAAAAACGAAAAAAACGAAAAACTGAACGAATTGCTAAAGAACCGAAGCCGAAACTGCCAAAGTGGAGAACTACTCTCTGACCTCTACTGGCGACAATGAATTGCAATTTGCAAGCTTCTGCTAAGTAGTCCTCGCATTCAATTGATATGGCCGACTGGAAGATACTGAAAAGTGCAACAGTCGAGAAAAAGATCATCATCATTTGCCTCACTCGGCGTGTGTGCGAGTGTGTGTGGGTGAAGAGGACGAGCGACGACTGACTACGGCGACGATGATCAGCGTCTTGAAAAGTGTTATTTGCTTTAATAACACTCTTAAGAATTGCATATTTGTGGTTGATTGAACCCCCACAATATTAAAACGACGTTTTCAGTGGGTTTTTATTTTGTTCAGGTAGCCTACACCTCATCATCCAGCACAATTCGTAATGAAGCCAATGTCCATCTACTTGGCTGCGGGTTCAGAGTGGCTAACCACTTAGGGAAACGTTTTCAATGGGTCTGGAGTATATGGCTTCTATGGCATAACTGAATGCCTTAAACACGCCCCAAAATCATAGCCCATTCACCTACCCACGCCCTAATCAGAACAAAGACAAAAGGCATAGAAAGAATCAAACAGAGGGAGCAACAAAAACCTTTGCTATTCACACAATAAATCAGCCAGAAACAGAAAAAAAAAAAACAAAACCAAAATCACAATGAGCAGCAACAGAAATTGTAATTACAACAATAGACCAGTTGGCCAAGAAAAACTAAACCAAAATCAAATGGTTGACCATTTTTTTTGCTTTAACTTGGGCAAAGCGTGCGGCAAAATTTTTCTTACCCTTTACTAAGTTTAAGAAAGAGTATATTTGGTGTCTTCAAACTCAAAGTCAGACAAAGACTCATGCCAGTTTATTAAGTAGCATTAGAAACTACTTTAGAGAGTATATAATATTCTATCATCGCAAATTTGCTTTGGTTGTCTTTCATTGGACTTTGGCCATTTTTTTTTTCACCCTAAAAACAAAAACGAAAAAAAACTAAATATGCGGAAAATTACAATGTATATAAAAATTTGTTTGTTTGTTTTGTTTTTGCGAGAAACAGTTATCAAATCCGTAATTTATGTATATAGTAGTAGACTTATTTCCCTTTTTTATATTTAACCGATTGCATAAAAGTTGGCAAATTTTTATTCATGTCAATTTATGTAAGACTATGTAAATGATTGCGAAATATATTAAGAAAATAATCAAATGCTTCTTTTTCTTTTGCAAGTTGTTAGTGCTGATATCCATATCATTCAGATCGAATTATCATACTATATAATATGTATATATACATAGTATGTATATGGAGGGTATATGTATGTAGTCACAATAATTTGTAGTTTCTTGAAACTCTGATTAACCTAAAATTTGCTTGCTTTATGCTTTTCTTTTTTTGGTTTAATTTTAAATATATGTTCATTTCCCTAAGAAATAGTTTTATTGAAACTCTGGATTGGAACTTTATCAACCTTTTGTCTGTGAAAGTTATACGGCCAAAATAAAAACTATTCGGTTTTTAATTTTAATTTTTTAAATATATTTCGAACCTCTTCGAAGATAGTCTTCAGGGGATACAATTTTGTCGTCAGTTATCCAACAAGTACAAAGCTTCACGTTTGATAAACTCCGCCATCCATAATTAGGAAATAAAGTTCACCGTACTTATATAATTATATAATTATAGCTTATAACTTATAATTATAATTATAATTTAGTAAAAAGATAGTCTCTATTGTTTCAATATACTAAAGTTTTGATTCATTTTCATTGTCATAGTTTATCCTTTGACTTCCTGCTATGTAATATTGAAGTCGAATTAAAACTGCACAGTTAAATAAGAGGATTACGTTTTGGCATACATTTGCAGGTTGTCTCCACTGAATTGACTAGGAGAAAGCCTTAAAGAGAAACATTATTGAAGTTACTCCTACGCAAACACTATCACTCTCAACGGCCTTTGTTGCCTTTCCGGTAAGTTGTACAATGTTTGCCATCTACAATGTGGGTTAATGGTAAGCTTAACTCGATTGCCTAACCAGAAATTTGTAATTTAACAGCAGCCGCAAAAATATATAAAGAAAGGGCAAGTGACAATTACCAATAGCAATATCAACAACCTCAAAAAACAACAAAAATTAACCCTCAAACAGCACGCAAATTTACCTTGAAATATAAATACTTAGAGTAAGAGTTTGAGTTTTTGAAATGAAAAATTCAATCTTAACAGAAAAAACGGGGCGTCACATTGCAAATTGTAATTTTCGGCTGAACACAA